>NC_053438.1:36858509-37158509 GCF_007990345.1 Gossypium hirsutum | reverse complement strand
ATTAAAGCTTAGTAAGTCATAAGCAAAAATTCATATATATATATACTAGTACTTATTCCATCATTAAGTTAAAATAAACCAAATATTCTAATATTTTGTACCGTATAACACTTTAATAAAAATCACATTGTATTTTCATATAAACAAACCATATGGCCAAATACACATCAATATTTAGCAAAGCCAAATTTTCAACAAATCATTATGCCAAAACATGCTTACATTCAAATGGTTAACTCATACTCTATATTTCATTTGAAACTATTATCAATTTAAAATAATCAACTTACCTTAACACTAATTAAGCAAATGGCTAACACATACCTGAATAATTTAGCTTTCTTAACACATTTATTTGCTTTTACTATTTCTCACATAAGATTTATAGAACATAGAACCTTGTATAAAACACCGGCATAAAGCCTGCTAGGTACAAAGCCTGATATATTTCACCGGCACAAAGCCTGCTAGACATAAAGTCTGAAGTAATTCACCGACATCAAGTCTGCTAGGCATTAATCCTGAAAATCTCAGATACAAGGATGATCTTTTGTATAATTCTTTATATTTACATAAGTCTTACTCAATAATCGTATCTCTGTAAGAATTGAATTATATTCAATTCTTCATAGCAAACAAACATTCGAACCACATATGTATAATTTACAACATTAAAATTCAGCTCAAAGAATTTGTAACCTATATTCGAACCACATATGTATGTAAAATTCACACATTAAATTCAGCTCCAAAACTTTGTAACCTATATTTGAACCACATATGTATATAAAATTCATACATTAAATACAGCTCAAGAACTTTATATATATATTTGAACCATATATGCATATATATATATATAATTCATAATATTATGTTCAGCTCAAAGAACTTATATCATACATTCAAACTTTATATATATAATTCATAACTTTAATTTCAACTCAAGAAATTAAATCTTACATTCGAACTACTTATCCATGTAAATTCTACTATTAGTTTCATATCATTGAAATTGAACCATACTTTAGCTAATATACATGTAATTCATACCATTAATATCAACCTCCCAAAATCAATTTCTATGTTCGGCTATCACATAGAAAAATCACTAAGTTTTATTCAATTTATATTCTTTTAGTTCCAGCTTACTAAATGTATGATAGATATATTTATATAAATTCCAATTTTATAACATTTAAATTGCTATTAGACTTACCTCGGATAGTGAAAAATTGAAATCGGATAATTAATCGACGATTTTGGTTTTTCCCCGATCTAGCTCCGATTTCTTTGGTTCTTGATCTAAACATATTCAAAATGAGCTAGTTTAAATATTATTAACTTCAATTTAATCCAAAAACACATAAATGGAAATTTACAAATTTGCCCCTAACATTTTACATTTTTCACAATTTAGTCTGAATTACACAAAACACAAAACATTCAAATTTTGACTATACTATGGTTAGGCTGAAACTTCATTATACTAATACAAGTCCATGCATTTCATTTATTTCGTATTTTAGTCCCTCAAAAATTTATTTTCACAATTTAGCCCTAAATACTCAAATTCATAAAAAATCCCAAGACAAAACATGTTAATCTAACACATATATTTCATATTTCATCAACTAACATCATAAAACTCAAACATCCATCAATGGCACATTTCAAAATCATCATCCATTCACAAAATTGAAGCATGGGTTTTGAAGAACACAAAACAACAATATCAAAAACGTAAAAATTATCAAAAACCGAACAAAAGAACTAACCTTAATCAAAATTCAAAATGGCCGAACCCTTAGCTTGTTCTTTCTTTTTTCTTTTCTTTTACATTCGGTTAGTAGAAACAAAAAAATGATAATGGCTTCTTAACTTATGTTTGTTTTTTTATTATAATAACTGTATAATATATTATTTATTATTATAACCTTTATCATTATTATAAAAACTATATAATATATACATAGTGCCGTCCATTCATTAATTCAATGGCAAAATTGCAACATGAAACCTTCATATTAAAAGAACAACCACTATTTGGCCCTTCTAAAAATAACCACTAAATTTTTATTTTTCGCGATTAAGCCCTATTCTCAAATTAAGCACTCAAACAATAAAATTAATTCACGAAACTTTCACACATAAAAATTCACACATAATAAACACAGAAAAAATATTAAAATATTTTTCGAACTCGAATGTGTGGTCCCGAAACCACTGTTCCGATTTGGGTCAAAATCGAGCTATTACAGAATTGCTAGCTAAGGGGAATGGGGAGAATGAATGGCTTTATGCGTGAAGAGGAGAGGAAATGAACAAGTGAAAAATGAAGAATGAATAAATGATTGATGTTGTGAAATCGAAGGCCTATTTATACTTGAAGGGATGCTTAGAGGTTTGCTAAAAATTTCCGAACCATCCCTTGAAAATACCGTTCACTTGGCCGACCATGAAATGTGGAGAAAGAGGTTGATGGTTGCTTGATTCATGCTTGATTTCATGTATGAATCAAGCAAGGGTTGGACGGTTTCTTGGGTGGTTGTTGGAAGCTGATTTTTAATTGTTTTACAAGTGTAAGGACCTCTGAATAAATCTTCCAAAAGTTGATTTTGGGCTACTCATTTGCCCTTTCCGAATTGGGCTTCTTTCCCCTTTACTTGGATGGTTTTGTGACCCAAATAACTATCAAATTTTCTCTTTAATTAAATCAACTTTAACTGTATCAAAATGACTTTCTCTTGCCCTAATTTGCTTGCCCTTCTTGTCCAACTAAGGTTAAATAGAGCTCCTGTCCATGTGTAATTAATAAATAAGCTTCTCAACTTATTAATTCCATGGTCCCACTACAACAATTAAATAAAGTAAATTATTATGTCATATGAAATAATTAAATTATGCAAAAATTTAATACATAAAAGCATAAAATTGCATACTTTACTAAATCATGCCTATTTTCTTAATGTAAACAAAATTCACCTAATTAAATATAAAATATTCGGGATTAACATAGTTTTTTAAGTAAAAAGGTGTCATAAATAACTATAAAAATCTATATGATACAAAAAAAAATTAACTTTTAAAGTTCTTGGGGTATCGCGATATTAGGGATCTGATATCATGATACCAAAAATATTTTTGGCCCCCTAATGAAACTATTCTAGAGATTGTGATATCCCCCATTGGATATCACAATTCATTCAACAATCTCGAAAGCTTCTACAAAATCATCATTTTTTCTTAATCATCAAAATTCTCTCCCAACAAATCTAAAATGCAAATAATTACTAATTAAAATCCTAAACTACAAGCAAAAAAGTACTTGGACTCCATGCTTAGAACATTTAATTATTTACAAATTTTTTGACTCCATTGCCATATGTGACAATTTAAAAATACAACTTGGGGCAGTCAATCACACCACCGAAATGATGTTTCAGCGGTGTCCTCAATACTTGGATATGCCTTTTGTTCAATGTGCGGCTGAGGCCTCCAAATAATTGTATTGTCCTCCTTATCCTTGTTCGTTTTCGGATTCTCCTGTGTGGCGCGCATACACCTGAAAAAATATTCCATAAAAGTTGCAAATTTTTTAGCATGATAAGGTCTTGTTTTAACTACTTGATACTCATACCCTTGTGATGGCAGCACCTCTTTAGACTTAGGCTCCGGCTCCACACATTTGAAAATATCAATTTCTCCCTCACTGTCCATAGTCAACGCACCCCCTCTTGTATCTATGTAGCTCTAGAAGTGGCCAAGAAATGTCTCTCTAAGAGGATAAGAATTTTAAGATCCTCGTCAAAGTCAAGCACGATAAAGTCAACGAGGAAAATAAATTGCCTAACCATCACTAACATGTCCTCAAGGAATCCCTTAGGACGTACCAAATATCGGTCAACTAATTGCAAAGTGATTGTCATTTCCTTAGTCTCTCCCAAGCCTAACCTCATATAGATGGACAATGGAATGAGGCTAATATTTGCCCCTAGATCACATAGGGATTTTCCAAAACTAACTCCACCTATCTCTATTGGGATGGTAAAGCTATCGGGATCTTTTAGCTTAGGAGGGACTTTTCTAGACACAACCACGTTTCATTCCTCGTTAAGATCGATTTGCTCTCCTCTCCTTATTTTCTTCCTATAAGACATAATGCCCCTAAAGAATTTAGCACATTTGGGCATTTTTTCAATGATCTATAACAAGGGAAGGTTTACATTCAAGGCCTTATACATATTGAGGAATTACAAGAACCCCTCACTCTTTTTCTTCTTCTTCTCCTCTAAGTGAAAAGGAAATGGTATGGACTTTGGGCTTGGTGGTGGTGGTGGTGGTGGTTGAACGGGTCTAAAATCCGGTTCAACTTGTGTGGGTTCACTCTCATGTCCTTCTCTTCCACCCCATCTCGAGCACTAGGAGTACAGGTGCTCTCATCTTTCTCACTAATTTTTTTCTCCCTAAAATTTGATTAGATAGGTTCATTAACCATAACCCCTGATCTAAGGGTGATCACATTGGAGTGTTCCTTCCCTTCCCTCTTCGGATTAGGTTTGGTATTACTAGGTATGCTAAAGGCTAAGTTGTTTTACAAAAATTGCAAGACTTGGTCTAATTGACCATGGATTTGGCACATATCGACTTGCACTACATGCAAGCCTGCCTCTACCTTACCCTAATTGACAGTGGGGTCAATACTATAGGCTGGTTTTCTCTCTTGATCTTGGGGTGCCTAAAAGATAATGGAGGTTTATATGGTGCATTGGGTTTTAGAGGACTAAGGTTTTGGTTCCCTTGATTGAGAGGTCCCTATTAGTTTCCTCCCCACCTAAGGTTAGGATGGTCACGCTATCCCGGATTTTAGGTGTTGGAGTAAGGGTTATATCCTCTATTCCTTATTAATAAAGGATGAGAAGGATGAACACGAAAGTGGATCGTAAAGTTTGTCAAATTCGTGGATTTGACTTAGGGCTCTAGACTTTCGAAAAGAAGCTTGGATTTTGACACAACCTGAAACGAAATCGAATCCCAGTCAGATAAAAAAATTAAAATAAATAACTAAAATAAAATAATAAATCAAAGATTAAGGAGGCGAATAAATAAGATAAATGGAAAGAATGTGGCGTGTAAATGTGACAGCCCAAAGTTGACCCTAGTCGGGAAGTGGTTTCGGGACCGCTAAACCGAGTCACCAAAATGTTTGAATGTGATACTTATTGTCTAGAATATGTAATTATGAATGTGTGAAAATTTCAAGCTTCAATTTGGTTGATTTCATGTGAATTTAGTTAATAGGACTTATGTGAGAAAATTCTAAAATGTGATAGGTCAATGTGTGAGGACCTATTAGTGCATGTGGACAAAGGGGGGGACTTGCATGTCAAATTTCCCCCCTACTAGTAGTGGCCGGCCATGATGGGCATGATGCACAATTGTGCAATTTATTTTATGGAAATTATGGCATGAGTATGGCACAAATAAGATATGTTAATTTGTGTCATAAAATGTTGGGATAAAACAAATAAAATAATAAAAAGGAGTGTGGTGAATACAAAAAAAAATGTGTGTGTAGTTGTTTGTCCCCCCATTGCCGTGAGCTAAAGAAGAGAAAGGAGAGAATTTTGTTCATCCTTTTCTCATCTTCATGCTTGCCGAAACTAGAAAGAAAAACAAAGAAAAATTTTCTCATCCTTTGGTTCATCCTTGGCCAAAAATTTAAGGAGGAAAGAAGAAGAAAGGTGAAGAGATTCGGCCATGCATGTAGCTAGGCTAAGGTATGTTTGATGATGTTCCATGAGATGCATGCATGTTTTAGTTGTTAGCTTGAGTTCTACCTAGCCCATGGTCTAAATCTTGCTATGTGATGGAAATGGCACTTGACCATGGATGCATCATTCTTGGTTGATGTTTGATGTTGTGGTGATGAGGCATGAGGATGAGTTAAGATTCGGCCTAGGTGGAGGTCGTGTTAATGCCATTGCATGCAAAATATGAAGCTTGTTAATGATGCATGTGATGATGGCTTGATGATTCTTGAACCTCCTTTTTAGCATTTTTGTGTGAGCACATATGTGCATTGGTTGCTAAATGGAGAAGAATCGGCTAGCAAGATGTGTGCTAAGGCCGAATGTAACTTTGCATGTTAATGAGCAATGCATGTGTTAAATTGATGAAAAGGGGGAGGATGCTTTACTAGTGTGTATATGTGTGTATTAAGTGTTGAAATCGACCCCAAAAATAGACATGCATATTCGGCCAAGGGGAAAGAAATTAGCTAATATGTTGTGTTGGTGCATGATTTTTGCATGTATGAGACTTTAATGTCTAATGTATAAATATGGGCTAAGTGCCTTGTGTTCATCTTTTTGATGCCTAAATGATGAAATCAATTTATTTGTTTAATTAAGCTCAAGAGCAAAGGGGAAATAAATCCGATAAAGGGAAGGAAAAAGTGGTCGAATAGTTAGCGGAATCGTTCGACAACACCCGAGGTAAGTTCTTGAGTAAGAGAGCTTAAATTACGATGTGATTAAATCATGCTCTATGTGAGGCTATTGAGCCGAATGTGCAAGGACGATATGTGCCTTGTGTTTGAGTTTCGCAAATGAAAATGAGATATGAATGTGCCATGAATTATTGTTAGATGTGCATGATTAATTGAATGCTGTCCGGGCTAAGTCCCGAAGGCTTTGTGCTAAGTGAATATATCCGGACTAAGATCCGAAGGCATTTGTCCGAGATACGAATTCCGGGTTAAGCCCCGAAGGCCTTTGTGCGAGATATTAAATCCGGGTTAAGTCCCGAAGGCATTCGTGCGAGTTATTAAATCCGGGTTATGTCCCGAAGGCATTGTGTGAGTTACTAAAACCGGGCTATGTCCCGAAGGCATTTGAACGAGGAGCTATATCCGGTTAAATCCCGAAGGTACGTGATTTGGTAATGAATGAGCTTGCTGTAAAATTCCAGCGAATACTCGAAAAACATCCCAATACGGGGATATGTTACGTATGTGTTGAATTTAATCGAGCCCTTACAAATAAATGTTCGCTCAGTTGATAAACGAGCTACCGGCCTTCGGCTAAGTTAGTCTATTGTGTATGTACATAAGGGTTGTTAATGTTGTGAAGCAAGTTTGATATCGATAAATTGCGTATTATGAAATATTCCATTTAGCTAAATGTGTGTTAGTCTTCGTTTATGCTGGAATTCCTTGCTCAAAACTTACTAAGCATAAATTGCTTACTCGTTACACTGCTCCTCTGTTTTATAGATTTTTGGTTCTCCAGCTATCGGACTCGGGATCTTGAAGTCGAAGTCGCCCACACTATCAAAGGCTCTTTTGGGTACTATTTTGGTTGAATCTTGATATGGCATGTATAGGACTACCCATTGTTGTTTTTCGAGTACTTTATGAAATGTATAAGTGTACAGCCATGCGAAAATGGCTTGTAGAAGTGGAGTATGGCATTAGACCATTCGTGTTTATGAATGTATAGATGGTTTCATGATGTAACTATAGTTGGAATGGAAGTGTTGAGCAAATGATCAGCCACTGGAATGGCTAAGTATGATCATATGTGGGCTTATGTATGACAAGGCCCTAGTTGGTCCATGAAACCCCAAAATAGGTAAGGTTTACTTTGAAAACAGAGGCTGATAGCAGCAGTGGTGTGGATTGGAAAAATCACAAGAATTCGTAGGAGTGGAATTAAATAGTGAATAAATTATGTAATCGAACCTTGATGAATCTACTTTCATATGAAAGTAACGAAACAATCATATGAACAGTACAGTAAGAGATATTCGGGTTCTTGTGGAACAGGGCCAGAACAGTTTCTGGATTCCCTGTTCCGCCTTTGGAAATTCACTATAAATTGACCAGAGATAATTAGGGGTCATACCATATATGTATGGATTCCTCCCTGAATCTAGTTTCCATAGAAACAAACGGCATCAGTATTGAAGCTCTGTGCAGAGAGATATCCAAGTCGTAATGGGAAAAGGTCAGTGTAGTCGACCCCTGTAACATGGGAGACTTTGACTAATAAACTGTACTAATTGGCCTGACAAAAAATTCTAGAAAAAATACATAGGTGGGGACATGAGTCTAGTTTCAGGGAAAAATCACAAAACTGATTTTCGAGTTGTGAAACTCAAGATATGATTTTTGAAGCGACTAGTACTCAGACTGGGCAGTGTCTGGAAAAATTTTTCAAAGTTTGTTAACATCTCGTGTCCGACTCCGGTGTCGGTCTCGGGTTCGGGGTGTTACATTTTATTGGTATCAGAGCTACGGTTTAGTCGATTCTAGGACTACCGTAATGTGTTGGGTCTAGCTATACATGCCATTTTATGTGATTACTTGATAGTGTGGTCACTTCTGAAAATTGTAAATGTGTTTATAGTAATGGATCCCGATCGTGACCGAGAGGTAGCTGATGATCTTGAGAGTGTAGCGCCTGCTCCCGCACAAGGGACAGTGCCGGCAGACTCTCAACCTAATGCTAGTAATTCGAATGATGAAGCTAGACAAGCATTCTATAGCGTGATGAATGATTGGTTCAACCAATACATTCGAACTAATATGGCTGTTCCACAACCTCCATTCCCGACAAATACTACCCCCGCACCTACAATACCGCCGGTAACGGACCAAATAAGGTCAAATAAGCCCCCAGTTGATAGAATCCGAAAACATGGGGCTACTGAATTTAAGGCTATGGATAGCGATGATGCCGAGCAAGCTGAATTTTGGCTGGACAACACTATCCAGGTACTCGATGAGCTATCTTGTACATCCGATGAATGCCTAAAGTGTGCCATCTCCTTGCTACGTGATTCTGCCTACTATTGGTGGAGTACTCTGACTTCTGTTGTGCCCCGAGAGCAAGTAACTTGGGAGTTTTTCCAAACTGAGTTTCGGAAAAAGTATATCAGTCAGAGATTTGTTGATCAAAAACGGAAGGAATTTCTTGAGCTTAAGCAAGGCTCCATGTCGGTTACTGATTACGAGCGAAAATTTGTTAGACTTAGCAAATACGCTCGGGAATGTGTTTCGTCCGAAGCTATTATGTGTAAACGCTTCGAGGATGGGCTGAATGAAGATATAAAAATGTTCGTTGGCGTTCTTGAAATACGAGAGTTTGTGGTACTTGTTGAACGAGCTTGTAAAGCCGAAGAGCTTAGAAAAGAAAAGCAAAGAGTTGATGAGGGAACTGGAGAGTTTCGTAAAAGATCCTCGGGAAGGTCTCTTCAACAGACATCGAAGAGATTTCGAGATGATGCGGGCCAGTTTAGAGGCACTTCGGGCCTTTTTAGACGAGATCGTGATCGACCCCCTGTGGGTACACGAGGCACTTCGGTCGCCAGTGTTGGGAATGAACGTCGAGACAGGACGAAATGCCGATATTGCGGTAAATGGCATTCGGGGAGTTGTAGATTTCCTGACCGCTCCTGTTACAAATGCGGATCAGTTGACCACTTCATTAAAGATTGCCCGAGGTTGTCGGGACAGAATGCAAATCAGAGTGGGAGACCGGGTGCTACCACTGCTCGAGGTAGACCATTTGGAATTACGGGCAATGCTAGTGGTGGTCAGTGAGGATCTAGAGATGATATAACCAGATCCGAAGCTCGTGCGCCTGCTAGAGCTTATGCTATACGTGCCCGCGAGGATGCTTCTTCGCCTGATGTTATTACCGGTACATTCACTCTCTTTGATACTAATGTAATTGCTTTGATTGACCCCGGTTCTACTCATTCTTACATATTTGAAACCTCAGCATCCAGTAAGACTTTACCTATTGAGTCTACTGAGTTCGTAATTCGGGTGTCAAATCCCTTGGGTCGTTACGTGCTTGTCGACAAAGTGTGTAAGAAATGTCCCCTGGAAATTCGAGGTTCCTGTTTTCCGGCGGACTTGATGCTTTTGCCGTTTGATGAATTTGATGTTATCCTTGGTTTGGATTGGTTGACCGCGCATGATGCGGTTGTGAATTGCAAGAGCAAGACTATTGATTTGAGGTGCGCAAATAACGAAGTAATCCAAATTGAGTCTGCGGACTTGGAGGGGATGCCAACTGTAATATCAGCAATGTTGGCACAGAAATATGTAAGAAAAGGGTGCGAAGCATACCTTGCGTATGTACTTGGTGACAAAGAATTAGAAAAGAAACCCGAATTTGTGTCGGTGGTTTGTGAATACCCGGATGTTTTTCCGGAAGAATTACCGGGTTTACCACCTGTTCGGGAGGTAGAGTTTGGTATTGAGCTTGTACCTGGGACTACGCCGATTTCGATAGCTCCGTATCGTATGGCACCAACCGAGTTAAAGGAGTTGAAAGCTCAGTTGCAAGAACTGACGGATAGAGGTTTCGCTCGACCAAGTTTCTCACCTTGGGGTGCACCAGTATTGTTCGTGAAAAAGAAGGATGGAACCATGAGGTTGTGCATTGACTATCGTCAGCTGAATAAAGTGACGATAAAGAACAAATATCCGTTGCCGCGCATCGATGATTTGTTCGACCAACTGAAGGGAGCCTCAGTGTTCTCAAAAATAGATTTGAGATCGGAGCTTTTTGGGGCTCGCCGGTTATTACCGACGATTTGTGAAAGGTTTCTCGATGATAGCCACACCAATGACGAAGCTACTTCAAAAGGACGTTAAGTTCGAATGGACGGAGAAGTGTCAGAAAAGTTTTGATCAACTGAAAACTCACTTGACTGAAGCTCCAATTTTAGTGCAACCCGAATCGGGTAAAGAGTTTGTCATTTATAGTGACGCATCCCTACTTGGGTTGGGTTGCGTTTTGATGCAAGACGGTCGAGTTGTGGCCTATGCGTCGAGACAATTGAAGCCACACGAGAGAAATTATCCGACCCATGATCTCGAGCTAGCCGCCAACGTATTTACTTTGAAAATATGGCGACATCATTTGTTTGGTGAGAAGTGCCATGTATTTTCGGATCACAAAAGTCTCAAATATTTGATGACTCAACGAGACTTGAATCTGCGACAAAGACGTTGGCTTGAGTTGTTGAAAGATTACGAGCTTGTCATTGATTACCACCCGGGAAAGGCTAACGTGGTTGCGGACGCCTTAAGCCGGAAGTCATTGTTTGCTTTACGAGCGATGAATGTGTGTTTGTCTGTTCTACCAGACAATGTGTTGGTAGCTGAATTAAAAGCTAAACCATTATTGACTCACCAAATTCGTGAAGCCCAGAAAGTCGATGATGAATTGGTTGCAAAACGGGCTAAGTGTGTTCCGAACGAGGAATCGGAGTTTCAAATTGATGATGATGATTGTTTGAGGTTCAGAAATCGTTTGTGTGTTCCAAGGAATTCGGAACTCATTTCGATGATTCTGAACGAAGCCCATTGTAGCCAAATGTCAATTCACCCGGGGAGTACGAAAATGTACAACGATTTGAAACGTCAATTTTGGTGGCATGGTATGAAACGGGACATCTCCGACTTTGTTTCGAGATGTTTAATATGTCAACAAGTGAAAGCGGAACATCAAGTGCCTTCAGGATTACTCCAGCCGATCATGATACCCGAGTGGAAGTGGGATCGAGTCACAATGAACTTTGTGTCTGGACTGCCATTGTCAGCAAGTAAGAAGGATGCGATTTGGGTTATTGTTGATAGGCTGACTAAGTCGGCTCATTTCATCCCCGTACATACGGATTCTTCATTGGATAAACTAGCTGAATTGTACGTTTCTCAAATTGTGAGATTACACGGGGTACCTGTTTCTATCGTGTCGGATAGAGATCCGAGATTCACCTCACGATTTTGGAAGAAATTGCAAGAAGCTCTGGGTACCAAGCTGCATTTTAGCACTGCTTTTCACCCCCAAACCGATGGTCAATCCGAGCGGATAATTCAGATACTTGAGGATATGTTGAGTTGTTGCATCCTCGAGTTCAGTAGTTCATGGGAACGGTATTTACCTTTGATTGAATTCGCTTACAACAATAGTTTTCAATCAAGTATTAAGATAGCACCTTACGAGGCTTTGTACGGTCGTAAATGCCGTACACCATTGTTTTGGACCGAGCTCGGTGAAAGTAAAATTTTCGGAGTTGATTTGATTAAAGATGCTGAACAGAAAGTAAAGGTAATCCGTGAAAGTCTGAAGGTAGCCACGGATCGTCAGAAGTCGTACGCAGATTTGAAACGAAAAGACATCGAGTATCAGGTGGGAGACAAAGTGTTCCATAAGGTTTCACCTTGGAAAAAGATACTCAGGTTCGGCCGTAAGGGCAAGTTGAGCCCAAGATTCATTGGGCCGTACGAAATCTCCAAACGAGTTGGTACGGTTGCGTATAGATTGATTTTGCCCCCGGAGCTTGAAAAGATTCATGACGTCTTTCATGTTTCGATGCTTCGACGCTATCGATCTGATCCATCGCATATAATTAGCCCATCAGAGGTTGAAATTCAAGTCGACATGAGCTATGAAGAAGAACCGATGCGTATCCTAGCTCGTGAAGTGAAGGAGTTGCGAAACAAAAGAGTTCCGCTAGTAAAGGTGTTATGGCTCAAACACGGGATCGAGGAAGCTACTTGGGAGACCGAGAGCTCGATGAAAGAACGATACCCGAACCTATTTACCGGTAAGATTTTCGGGGACGAAAATTTCTTAAGTGGGGGAGAGTTGTGACAGCCCAAAGTTGACCCTAGTCGGGAAGTGGTTTCGGGACCGCTAAACCGAGTCACCAAAATGTTTGAATGTGATACTTATTGTCTAGAATATGTAATTATGAATGTGTGAAAATTTCAAGCTTCAATTTGGTTGATTTCATGTGAATTTAGTTAATAGGACTTATGTGAGAAAATTCTAAAATGTGATAGGTCAATGTGTGAGGACCTATTAGTGCATGTGGACAAAGGGGGGGACTTGCATGTCAAATTCCCCCCTACTAGTAGTGGCCGGCCATGATGGGCATGATGCACAATTGTGCAATTTATTTTATGGAAATTATGGCATGAGTATGGCACAAATAAGATATGTTAATTTGTGTCATAAAATGTTGGGATAAAACAAATAAAATAATAAAAAGGAGTGTGGTGAATACAAAAAAAAATGTGTGTGTAGTTGTTTGTCCCCCCCCATTGCCGTGAGCTAAAGAAGAGAAAGGAGAGAATTTTGTTCATCCTTTTCTCATCTTCATGCTTGCCGAAACTAGAAAGAAAAACAAAGAAAAATTTTCTCATCCTTTGGTTCATCCTTGGCCAAAAATTTTAAGGAGGAAAGAAGAAGAAAGGTGAAGAGATTCGGCCATGCATGTAGCTAGGCTAAGGTATGTTTGATGATGTTCCATGAGATGCATGCATGTTTTAGTTGTTAGCTTGAGTTCTACCTAGCCCATGGTCTAAATCTTGCTATGTGATGGAAATGGCACTTGACCATGGATGCATCATTCTTGGTTGATGTTTGATGTTGTGGTGATGAGGCATGAGGATGAGTTAAGATTCGGCCTAGGTGGAGGTCGTGTTAATGCCATTGCATGCAAAATATGAAGCTTGTTAATGATGCATGTGATGATGGCTTGATGATTCTTGAACCTCCTTTTTAGCATTTTTGTGTGAGCACATATGTGCATTGGTTGCTAAATGGAGAAGAATCGGCTAGCAAGATGTGTGCTAAGGCCGAATGTAACTTTGCATGTTAATGAGAAATGCATGTGTTAAATTGATGAAAAGGGGGAGGATGCTTTACTAGTGTGTATATGTGTGTATTAAGTGTTGAAATCGACCCCAAAAATAGACATGCATATTCGGCCAAGGGGAAAGAAATTAGCTAATATGTTGTGTTGGTGCATGATTTTTGCATGTATGAGACTTTAATGTCTAATGTATAAATATGGGCTAAGTGCCTTGTGTTCATCTTTTTGATGCCTAAATGATGAAATCAATTTATTTGTTTAATTAAGCTCAAGAGCAAAGGGGAAATAAATCCGATAAAGGGAAGGAAAAAGTGGTCGAATAGTTAGCGGAATCGTTCGACAACACCCGAGGTAAGTTCTTGAGTAAGAGAGCTTAAATTACGATGTGATTAAATCATGCTCTATGTGAGGCTATTGAGCCGAATGTGCAAGGACGATATGTGCCTTGTGTTTGAGTTTCGCAAATGAAAATGAGATATGAATGTGCCATGAATTATTGTTAGATGTGCATGATTAATTGAATGCTGTCCGGGCTAAGTCCCGAAGGCTTTGTGCTAAGTGAATATATCCGGACTAAGATCCGAAGGCATTTGTGCGAGGTACGAATTCCGGGTTAAGCCCCGAAGGCCTTTGTGCGAGATATTAAATCCGGGTTAAGTCCCGAAGGCATTCGTGCGAGTTATTAAATCCGGGTTATGTCCCGAAGGCATTGTGTGAGTTACTAAAACGGGCTATGTCCCGAAGGCATTTGAACGAGGAGCTATATCTGGTTAAATCCCAAAGGTACGTGATTTGGTAATGAATGAGCTTGCTGTAAAATTCCAGCGAATACTCGAAAAACATCCCAATACGGGGATATGTTACGTATGTGTTGAATTTAATCGAGCCCTTACAAATAAATGTTCGCTCAGTTGATAAACGAGCTACCGGCCTTCGGCTAAGTTAGTCTATTGTGTATGTACATAAGGGTTGTTAATGTTGTGAAGCAAGTTTGATATCGATAAATTGCGTATTATGAAATATTCCATTTAGCTAAATGTGTGTTATTCTTCGTTTATGCTGGAATTCCTTGCTCAAAACTTACTAAGCATAAATTGCTTACTCGTTACACTGCTCCTCTGTTTTATAGATTTTTGGTTCTCCAGCTATCGGACTCGGGATCTTGAAGTCGAAGTCGCCCACACTATCAAAGGCTCTTTTGGGTACTATTTTGGTTGAATCTTGATATGGCATGTATAGGACTACCCATTGTTGTTTTTCGAGTACTTTATGAAATGTATAAGTGTACAGCCATGCGAAAATGGCTTGTAGAAGTGGAGTATGGCATTAGACCATTCGTGTTTATGAATGTATAGATGGTTTCATGATGTAACTATAGTTGGAATGGAAGTGTTGAGCAAATGATCAGCCACTGGAATGGCTAAGTATGATCATATGTGGGCTTATGTATGACAAGGCCCTAGTTGGTCCATGAAACCCCAAAATAGGTAAGGTTTACTTTGAAAACAGAGGCTGATAGCAGCAGTGGTGTGGATTGGAAAAATCACAAGAATTCGTAGGAGTGGAATTAAATAGTGAATAAATTATGTAATCGAACCTTGATGAATCTACTTTCATATGAAAGTAACGAAACAATCATATGAACAGTACAGTAAGAGATATTCGGGTTCTTGTGGAACAGGGCCAGAACAGTTTCTGGATTCCCTGTTCCGCCTTTGGAAATTCACTATAAATTGACCAGAGATAATTAGGGGTCATACCATATATGTATGGATTCCTCCCTGAATCTAGTTTCCATAGAAACAAACGGCATCAGTATTGAAGCTCTGTGCAGAGAGATATCCAAGTCGTAATGGGAAAAGGTCAGTGTAGTCGACCCCTGTAACATGGGAGACTTTGACTAATAAACTGTACTAATTGGCCTGACCAAAAATTCTAGAAAAAATAAATAGGTGGGGACATGAGTCTAGTTTCAGGAAAAAATCACAAAACTGATTTTCGAGTTGTGAAACTCAAGATATGATTTTTGAAGCGACTAGTACTCAGACTGGGCAGTGTCTGGAAAAATTTTTCAAAGTTTGTTAACATCTCGTGTCCGACTCCGGTGTCGGTCTCGGGTTCGGGGTGTTACAGTAAAAGTCCTAAATAGCCTTAGAAACACAAAGAATCCTCAACCCCCTTCAAGCGGCTCTAATTTCCCCTCAAGAAAAAGTTTGAAGATGATCCTCACAATCTAAAAAAATTGTTAAAACTCTTCTAAATTAAACTCAAGAGAAATTCTTGAAAAGAAAAACCCAGAGAGAATTTATTAACTCAAAAGAGAAATAGAATAATAATGAATTGTTTGAATTGTGTACAATGCAAAGGCCTATATATAGGCTAGCTAAATAAATCTAAATAAAACTCCTAAGTATACTAGAACTCTAATTTAATTAGGAGTTTTATTTAATTAGGAGTTCTAATTAGGTTAAATAATGGGTTACATTATTTAACTATGTAGCTAAATAAATCAATATGGTTGCCCTCATCATCATGTCTTGCATTAAAATGGGTTACATTTGGATGGTTTTGGACTTGTGTCATGGCTAAACTCATCTGTAACGACCTATTTTCAATGGTGTCAGAAACTGTGGTTTTAGGACCACAATTTCGATGAGCAAGTTGGTATTTTAATGTTTTTTAATGTCTATAAGGTTATATTAGGGTCGTATTAAATTTTCGTTAAGAAATTTTAAGGTTTAAGTAATTAATTTAGTAAAAAAGGATTAAACTATAAAAGATGCAAAAGTTGGTTTCTATTATTTAAATGGATTTAATGGCTATGAAAAAGAAATTTCATGGACTTAAATGGTATTTATACCATTTGTAAAGTTAATGGAAAATTATGGGTTTAATTTTGTCATTTTATAAGCTAATAAACTAAGGGTAAAATAGTAATTAAATAAATCTTAACCTAAATAAAACAAAATAGTGTCATCTTCCTAAATTTCTCTCTTCCACCAATTTTGAAGAAAAATAACACCATTTTCTTGGCTTTAAGGTTCGACCAACATAGGAGCATTGCATGGTAAGATTTTGTGACTCGTTTTTAGCTATTTTTATGTTTTTAAGTTTGTTTTAGTTTAGTCTAGTTAGCCCGGGGGTTAATTTGCAAAACTGTTAAAGTTTGAGGGACTTATCGTGAATGATTTTATAGTGTTTGAGAGTTTAATTGATAGATAATTAAGTTTTGTTGTTAAGTGGCCATGTTTTTTAAGTGATTTTTAGTGAATTTAAGGTTTAAGGATTCATTTGTTTAAATAGTAAAATTCATTGATGATTATGTGAAACAGAAGGAAATATGAGTTGTTTGGGATCTTATTGAAAAATCTGCTAGCATGGTTTTGGGTTAAAAATGGCTAAATTGCGAATTTTGGGTTTATGGACTAAATTCTATAAAAGTTAAAATGTTAGGGGTAAATTCATAATTTTATATTAAAATGGATTACAAGTTAGAATCCATAAATTTAAGCTATTTGAAATACTGAATTGAATTAAATTATTATTTAGATCAAGAAAAGAATCAACCAGATTTGAATTGAGGGAAAGCGAAAGTCTCGGATAAGTTTTCAACTTAGCTATAACAACTGTGGTGATTGAGGTAAGTTTGTATGAGTTGTATACTTACTAAGTGTTGTTTAAATTGATTATTAGTTAACGTTATGTTAGATATAATTTGATTCGGCAATATTATGATGGCTTGAATACTTGATGGTTTAATAGTCCCGTTTGAACCTTAAGAATTCTTAGGATACAAATGACATGTCATTAGGGATTATATCTTTCGGGTGCTAGTCTTGGATGTCCTACTGATGGCTAAGGTCTTGCATTTGTTGTGTATTCTCCACAGGTCGTGTGAGCAGCATCGTGTAGCTAACATCCTGACCCATAGCTTGTGTGAGCAAGCCCATTCCACAGCTTATGTGAGCACTATTGGAAAAGTTACAGTTACAAGAAAAGGCACACTTTGTGTGAGCATTCCTGAGTATCTGATGTTATTCTATATGGTTCAAAGAGCAAGTAAAGGTTAATGGAAAGGCATGTATGCAAACTTATTGTTGTTAATGATCTTAAGAAATGGGTAGTTTGGTATTTTCAAATGACTGAAAAAGATTACTAATTAACATATGAGAAAAGATGAATGTATACAATTCATTTCATGACATATGCCATGTTTTTGTGATGTTACATCTTTAAGTTATTTACTAACAAAGTGGATTGCTGTGAATAGGAAAGTAAATATCTATAAGATTTAATGAGCATGGTTGAATGATTTAACATTTGATGTTCGGTAAGTTTCAATTTCTCTTATACGAGCTTACTAAGCACTAGTTGCTTACATAGTTGTTTTTCCATTTTTTTTTGTAGATCATCGAAATCTCGATTAGTTGGAATCTTGCCGGAGTCCTATCACACTATCCAGCAATCGCTTTGGTAGTTTTGGTTACTTTGGCTATGGTTATAAATGGCATGTATAGGGCTTGTATGTAATAGGTGTTTTGAATATGTTATTTGGTTGACTTCATATGCTATGTCTTTTGTGTACATGTTGCCTGGACTTGTAATGCTTTGGAAAGTTGTGTGTTTTGGTCAGTTTTAAGTGCATTGTACATATATGGCTTGAGACATGTTTATTTGTGATTGAAATGGTTAAATGATATATGGTTGTGGTGATGTATGTTTAAGGTATAATGTTATTTTGAATAAAGTGATTTGGTGTGAATTGTGGTGCCTTTGAATGGCATATTGGTTAGAATTTATAGGTTGATTGATTTTGTATGTTTTGAGTGTGTATGGAGAGTGTTTTGGTCAATTGAATGTATGTGTAAATGGTCTATCTTGTTGGGAAAGGATAGGTATTGAATTGGCTTGTTTTAGGGGCTAAGTTTAGATCCCTACACGGTCACCCTACACTGCTGTGTTTCATTTATATTTTAGGTGCAAGCCTCACACGGTCTGTAACAAGGCCATGTGTCTCAAAACAGTTTATTACACGATCTGGCACACGGGTGTGTGACCTAACATTGAATGCACACATAGTTTGGTATACGGCTTGCGACACGACCATGTGGCCCTATTTCGAATACTCACACAATTGGACACACAAGCTGAGACACGGTCACATGTCCCTACTTCAAATATCCACACGGCCTGGGCTATTTCACATGGCTGTGTGACCCCTGTTTCCCAAATTTGTAAGTTTTTTCCAAAATTTTTTGATTTGTTTCAAATTGATCCCCAATTGTCCTCAAATTGGTTTTTAAGTCCCCAAAGGCTCAATTTAAGGCCTAAATGTGTATTTTAGTCATGATTGTAATGTGTTATTAGAAATGGATATTAAAATGTATTATTGTTCTGTTTTGAAGTTAAAGATTTTGTTTTATACAACAATGTTCTATAACCCTAATCTGGCGATAGAGACAGGTTAGGGGTGTTACATCATCTCCAATTGATTAAGCCTTTCGAGGATTTGTTGATACTTGTCCTCGCTACCAACAGTATTCATTGCCGATTGTTTGGCCCAATATATGAACCACTCAATCGGCCACATGTAAGAGTTCATCGCCATGTCCTCGATAAGTTGACAAGCTTAAGTGTACATCTTTGACATGAATGCTCCAGCAGACGCTCTATCAAGACTAGAGCGTAATCTTGTAACACCCTATACCAAGTCCGGTCATTTCCAATAACACATTACAATCATGTTATTCAATCATATTTGATCCTAAATCATTCATTACTGAATAGTGAATAATGTTAAAGTTTTTATAGTGAATAATGTTATTCAATCATGTTATTACATTACAACTGTAAAAACTTTAACATTATTCACTATTCAGTAAAAAATAACTAAATCATTCATTTAATAACTATATCACATTCATCTCCATGTTATTCAATCATATCTGAGCCTAAATCGAGCATATGAAGCCTTTAAAACAAATCAGGAACAATTCTAGACTAAACTGAAACTTTTACAAGAATTTAGGTAAATAGTGAAAATTGAGGTCATATGGTCGTGTGGGTAGGCCATGTGATAGAGCTTAGCCCGTGTGGCTCAAGAACATGGCCGTCTAGCCAACCTGCATAACTCTCTGTGCATGTGTAATTCAGGTTCACACGGCCGTATCTCCAGGCCATGTAATTCTTTGTGATCATGTAAACAATCTTACATGAAAAATCAAAGAGGCTACATGGTCGTGTCATGCAACTATGTGGGACACACAGTCGTGTCACAGACCGTGTGCGCACAAAATACCTTCAAACACAAGCCAATTCACCTACAATTTATTAGACATTAAGGCATACATTTACCATCACATTAGCCTATTCAAACTGTACCAAAACATGCCAAAATATGCTAATTCACATTAAACCTATGTGCCTAACCAATATGCCCTCGTTGGCACCACATTTCAAAATAAACAACCATCCAAAACAAGACATAACTCAAATGGCACAAAACATGACCAAATGATCACCAACATGCATATACCAAAACCCTATTTGCATGCCACTTATAACCGGTCAAAATAAACATATAACTACCGAAAGAGTTTACGGATAGGGTGATCTTCAAAAACCAATCCAATCGAAAGCTTGTATTTGACGATCTACAAAAAATAAAAATCACATGGAGTAAGCTTAAGTAAAGCTTAGTAAGTCCGTATTGAACTTAAATTTTAACTTCTGTGTAACTGTTGTAACTAAAATTTAAGTTAAAATTTAAGTTCAGTACGGACTTATTAAGCTTTACTTAAGCTTACTAACATGAGTTGTAGGTTGGGATGTTAGGCTATAGGATGCTGCCCACACGAGTTGTGACAAATCCACTACAAAGGTAGGACCTCAGCCATCGGTATGACATCCAAGACCAGCACCTGAAATGGTAAATAACCCTAATGACATGTCATTTGTATTCTAAGCGTTCACGAGGTTCATAGGGGTCGTGATTCAAATCCATATCATATAATTACTTAAGAATTTCTTTGTCACATGAATGCAACTATATAATTTCTCCATTTCAATCATGACCCTCAATTATAATTTCATTTCAATTTGATCCACTTCTACAACTTAATATTTACTATTGAAGCAAATCTAAAAACAACATACTTAGATATTTAATAATTTACAAAATAGAAACTAAATCAATTCATTTATTATGCAAACTTACCTAATCTAAAAATGGCAACGAACACAACACCGATGATTACACCGCTAACTTTCCTTTCCTGCAATTATTCTCTGATTGACTTGTTTCTTAATCTAAATATAATAATTTAATTCAACTATCTAATTCAAATACTTTTAAATACAAAAATTCATTAAATTGACCATTTAATCAATATTTTACACTTTTACCCTAACCTTTTACCTTTTATTCAATTTAGTCCATAAACTCGAAACTTTCAAATTTATCACAATTAAACCAACTCCATGCTAGCAAAAATTTCCCCTATTCAATTTCAACCCATATTTATTTAAAAATTTAGAAATTACATATCAATTTCAAAATATCATCAATTTAGTCCTTATGTTCAATATTAACAAAAATTACTTTATAAAATAGTCCTTAAACATTTCATAGCTTCCATATCTACAATTTTCTATCAAAAAAATCTAAGATTCATCAATGGAAAGTTTTAAGATCTTTAATAGCTTTGAAAACGGAGGTACAGATTAGTTGGACCTAGTTGCAACAATCTAAAAAACATAAAAATTACTGAAAATGGATAACAAAATGACTTGCATGCACTTAATCAAGCTTGGTCGAATCTTCCAACCCCAATAGATGGTGTTTTCAATTGAAGAATTCCAAGTGAAGGAGATGATGGCTTTGATTTAGTTTTAATTTATGCTTTTATTAATTAAATTATCATTTGACCCTTTAATAATCATTAAAATTTCTTATTTACCAAGCCAAGACCCTCAATTCATGTTTTTACAACCATTAAACTTATATAAACTAATAGCGATTAACTTTTGTAACTTTTACGATTTAGTCCTTTTTCTTTACTTAATTATCCAAACGTCAAAATTTCTCGATCAAATTTCAATATACCTATATTGTAACTTCATAAATATTTAATAAAAATATTTACGATCTCGATTTACAGAAATGAGGTCCCGATACCTCGTTTTTTGAAACCACTTGACTTCGAAGACAAATCACTTGTACTTAACTATTCATTCAATTAACAAAATTTATCATATAAAAATTCAATATTATACTGTATTTGACTCATAATATTAAAATATAATATTTACAAACTCACTCGTCAGATTTGTTATCCCGAAAGTACTATTTCTGACACCACTAAAAAATAAGGTATTACAAATCTTTTAAACTATGATATGGACACTTGCATAGCATTAGCTTAAAGCACTCCCATACCTCGCATAATGACTCTCCTTCCAATTGCTGAAAATTTGTAATATCTATTTGAAGCTTCATTGTCTTACTCGAGGAAAAGTAATTTGCCAAAAACTTGGTCACTAGCTCGTCTCAAGTATTAATGGAATCTACCAGCTGTGAATCTAATCACATAAAAGTATCATTAGTAAAAGAAAGGGAATAATCAAATATGGATAGCGTCACCAGATACCCCATTGTTGATAAAGGGACGCAAGCAGACCAAGATCGAGTTGCCAAGTCACGAGAAACTCCTACGAAAGATCCTAGACGAACAGATCTGAAATCAAAAACAAAGATTAAGATTAAACCGAATCAGATTTGAATTTAAAATTCCCAAATTCAATTAAAAGAGCAGCAAGAAGAAAAGAAATAGAATCGATGAATCAAACGAAATTGAGAAGAAAGAAAAGATGCGAATCTGCCAAGGAATTGATTCGGCCAAGAATGCCCAATTTCCAGCAATCAATTGATTCCCAAATTGAAAGAAATCCAATCGGCCAAACCCTAGGAATTGGGGATTTTTGGGTTCGAATGGGTGCTGCCAATAGGAGAACAACTTAAACGATGAGATCTTGAGTTTAATCAATGCTGGAAAACAAACAAGAACAGCAAAATATTAGATGAGAAATCGGCACAAGTATAAGCAAAGAAAAGTAAAGAAAGAAATCGAAAACAGCAAGAATTAAAGGATAAGTCCTAAAGATCCTTGAAATCCCGAAAGATTTCACAAATCTCTTCAAACGGCTCTAATCTCCCCTCCAAAGAATATCGATGGCAAGAAGAAGGTTGAAGATGGCTCCCACAATCAAAAGATTGTTAAAACAACTTCTAAAGAAAACTCAAGAGAGAATTATTGGAGAAAACCCCAAAGAAAATTCTGTACTCAACAAATCTGAAATTTGATAGAAAAAATAATAATAAGATGTTTACAAAGGGTGGCTGGCCAATGCTTATATAGGCCTCCAACAAATCCTAATCTAATTAGAAAACTTAAAAAAATTAAACTTAATTAAAAAAACAAAGGAAAATTTGGCCATGCATCCTATTGGGCTGTTTTGGGCCGGATTTAACATGTGATATTCCTAAAACTTAAAAAATTAACTTAAACAACTAAAATGTTTACAAATTGGGCCCTTTGACATTTTGGCCTGATTTTCAACTAAATATGTATGGATTTCTTGATTGGGCTGGGAATTTGCTTATTGGGCCTCGCCTTTAAGAATTTGGGCTTGTGATCCATCTCCTACCGAAATTGGGTCGTTGACGCTCGTAATGGAGATCCAACGCGCTTTGGCTGCAAGATTCGGTTTCTTGGACCAAGATTTTCAAGATTTGAAATCTTGATTTTCTTGATTCTTGAAATCGCTCCGAACAGCAAAATTGGGCCAAGATTCGATTTCTTGATTTTCTTGAAAACAAGAAAGTGAATCTTGATTTTCTTGATTTGAGCCCATCACCTTCTTAAGCTTGGGTTGGGCCTTTATGACTCGTATCAATTGTACTTAAAGGTATCACAAATGGTTAGAAATCGTTTAAGGTGTTGGTTTGCATCCTCATTCATTGACCCTCAAAATCAAAGGTTCGATTGTATCATCTTGATCATTGTCAGTTTGATTTTGAAGCTACCTCAAAGAGCATCCAAGTTGGGCATCGCATAATCGCGCAAAGTTCATTGCTCCATGAGTAAGTGTGGTGGTTGTTGAATCTCTACTTGCGAATTTTCAATAGGTTGATCTCTTTGTGGAGGTGGCACGTCCCTAGGATGTTGCACCCTCCTCGCGTGTGTGATGATACATTCTGGTTTCGACTCATGGTAAGACACCGTTACCAGTCCGATTCATACAACGCCTCCTACAAGCATAAAAGAGTGTTACATTGGAACACCAAAGAATTCCAAGGATCGAACCTAAAGGAGATGGCGATTGAGTAATAGATAGCATACACAATAGAGTCTAAGCAGTTACTAATAAAATTTTATAGTACAACAAATCATAAAAAGGAAATTTTTGCAAGAAAATTAATTACGCTAATGTAGGGACTAAATTGAAAAGAGTATAAAAATAAGAATTCAATCAAACAAATGACTAGCAGTGGTTGGTTGATTTCAATGTGGTTCATCGGTTCTCAAACAAGGGATTTAAATCGCTTAAATTACTAAGTGGCTCAATTTTATCTTTTGATCTCAATTTTACTGACTCAGATGAATTAGTTCCGATTTATCTCTCGATCTCATCGGTTAATCTAAGACTAATGAACGGCTGCGCAATAAGATTACCTTCTAGTCTCCAACATCCCGCCCATCGAAGCATTAGTGTTCGAATATTGTTTAAGGCAAGAAGGCATAGAGAGCAAGTCATGAGTGTATATAGTGTTAGAACTCGACTAACTATAAGAATTCTATAAGCACGCCTAGAATGCCCCGATTTTGGCTGACACAAGGTCTAGCACATAGCCTTAAAGAAGTGTGATTGGCAAAGTATTATTCGCCCAAATGCATATTTGGCGTATAGAGTGAGCAGACTCCGAAATGAATATAAGTGAATAAGGGTTCCATTTTAGATTACTATGATCAGTGGGATGAGATTTGTGGTTGAAGGAAGTGATTTTTAAGGTATGAGTTCAGGTAACGACCCAAAAGCCAGTGGTGTCAGAAAATGTAGTTTTGAAACCCCGTTTTCGTAAATCAGACTCGTACATATTTTTATTAAATATTTACAGAGTTATATCATAAATGAATTGAAATTCAGTTAGGTAATTCTAACAAAATAATTTTTAATTAGAGTATAATGACTAAATTGTTTAAGTGATAAAAAGGTAATTATTATTAAATTATAAGCTAAACCATATTTAAGGGACTTGAAAGGAAAATATACCTTTGTTTTTTTTAGTGTGGTTGACGATCATGATGTACATATATACATTATTTATAAAATATATATTATTATGTTAACATTAATATATATGTTATAATTAATTACATAAAAGTAAACCATAATAAAATATGAGAAAGTGGATTGAAAGAGAAATCATAATATTTTTTCATCCTAGGCATTTCGAAAGCAAAAGAGTAGGGAGAAGAACGCACGGCTTAGGGCTTGAAAAATCAAGCTTAAATTGGCTAGTGCAATTTGGTACTTTTCTTGTAATTTTTATATTATTTGAATCCCGATACTATGAACTAGCCGATCCATGCCCTATTTTTTTGTGTAAACGTTGTGATATACATGTCTAAAACAACGCTTAAGAAAATGTCGATTTTGCCCAACACTAAGCTGACATTTGTTATACATTTACAAACTACATAAAAATGTTGCTATAAGAAGCATAAGATGACTCTTTTTGAGTTATGTCAGCCTTTTTCTAACTTTTTAGGTGTCGGCAAAATCTATTATATTCCAACTTTTTGGGTATTTCTGATTTATCCCACTATTTCGTTTGACATTTTCCCTTTTCTAAACCCCCCAAAATCAAATCCCTAAAATTTCCTCTCTTCTTTTTTTTCTCCGTTCGTTCTTTTCCCCTCTCTATATCGTATAAAAAATTTCATAAACCTTAATGATTTTCGTTCAAACCACTGATTTTACAAAGGAGGTTGATTTGATTTCAGTAATCTGATTTCTTTTTTAAAGTAATTCGAGGAATCTCGTTTCACCAACTTGAAAGGTAAATAGGCAACAGTTTTATTTCAATAATCTAATTCCCCTTTCTTTTCTTTTCTTTTTTTTTCTAATTTTTATAATTTTTTTCTGATATTTTTTATACAGGAAGTTCAAATTTCTCTGCTTGTACTTCAATTCCTGGTATTTTTCATATAGGGAGAGAGCAAGAGGAGCAGCGACCGGCGAGAGAGATGGTAGGAGCGTTTTGGGGAACAAAAGTGATGGAGATAGTGAAGAAGCACAATTCTGGTGATCTCGTTTGGAAGAGAATTAAGCTCACTTCCACCCGCAAGCCAACGCCAAGAAGCATCTCCATCGCGTTTGGCAGGTTCTTATACCCTTCTCTTTTTTTTTAATGCCAAAACCTTTCTTCTTCTTGGGTTTTTGCGTTGCTGCTTGATTCTTTATGCTCTCAATTGATTCACTTAGTTGTTCGGAAGTAGTTAGACCTATAGGGAAAATATGAACTGTGGAAGAAGGTTGTGAACAAGTTCAAGTTAACATTTGATAGTTTATCACATTTAGAGCTTAGTTGCAAATTACGTATCCACAAGTAATTGCACAGTCAATCATACATGCTCAAGATAGCTTTGAGAGTTTAACTTCATTTGGTGTAATCTCTTGTTAGTTTAGATTTCGTCTTAGGATTATTTACTATTCATGAAAAATGTTTTCCTCTTTGCTTTGTATGTGTGTGCGTGTGTCCCTTTCCTGTAGCTCTTACAAAACGGTTCTTCCATTTTATGGCCACTGGCATGTGTCTGCTAAAGTTCTGTTTGTGTTGTTTTTCAAGGGGTTTTGTGGTAGGCTTGCATTACATTGTGTTTACTTTTGTAGTGTACTTTGGATGATGGATTCAAATCCCCATTTTACACTTTCTATTTGTGAAAAACATTATTATGAGAAAAAAATTATTTAAATTTCTCATATTAGGTTGCCTACTTACTATGAATTTATAGTCATGGTGGCACTTGGATAAAAGAATCATCATATATTATCTGTTTTTTATCAAATAATTAAATGTTAAGAATATACATTATTTGAATAATAAAATGTTTGATTTACATATTTGTGTGAAACTCTTTGCATATTTTTAACTGCTATTCATTGTCCTTTTGTTGTTCTTTTGCTTTTTTGCTCTACAGCTAGCTTTGAAAAAAAATTAGAGCAGCTACAAAAAAAATTGAGGCCTTAATTAGGTTCTTATTTTGTTTTTATGGAACCGATTGATATACCGGTCTGAACAAAGGGGTTGAACCAATTGAATCAAAAATTATGTTCATTCAATAATAATAGTTCCTTTTCCTTTTTTTTTCTCTTTAAATTTCTTAAATAAAAGTGAAAATCTTTGCAAACGCACTCTGCGAAAGACGAATTGTTTTTTTTAGGCAATTTTGTTCGTTTGCTATATATAATTCATCCATATGAAATCTTATGTATATGTTTTTGTATGATTGATGAAGAAGAAGATGGCTATGAGTTTAATTTGTTTAATTCATCTATATGAAATCTGATGTCTTTGTTGCTTCCTGCTAGTTTATCTGCTGAACTTCTTTTGGTCTATTGGTAACTGGGTTTAGTGAAGAGAATAGTTATCTTTGGATTTAGTAGTTGTAAGTTGTTAGTATATTTTATCTTTGGATTTAGTAGTCGTAAGTTGTTAGAATATTCAAGTTTGGTCGAAACAAATAAAAAAGTGAAAGAGATATCTTAGGAAGATGGTTACCTCCTAAGTAATTTGGATTATCTTTTTAATGCAAATTTAATTACATGAACTAACTCAATTAAAGTAGGATTTTTTGATAATTTAAATGAAACATAAAATTGAATGTTTTTCTAAAAAATATTACACTTATGATTCTGATATGCACATGAAAATTCAATGTTTGACACCAAGAACAAAACCCATGTTTGTATCATTTTCTGTCGTTCCTTCCCTTTTTTTTTTGTTTTCCTTTAAATGTTGTAATGGATCATAAACACTTGCAATGGATTATTTCAGGGACAATGAATCAAAGTAGACAAATTCCCATGAAGAAGGTAATAGCACTGAACACTCTCATGATCTAAGCCTTAACTCGGATGGTCCAAAGAGTTTAATAGCAAATAATGATGGGTCATCCCCAAGTTCAGCCCCACGCCAAGAAGAACTTGTGAGTACGGTTGCAATTTCAGACTGTATTAGCTTTTATGTAGTACAACATCAATATCAATGTCCATCGTCTTAGGTACTTTTTTATTTGTTTACTTTTGTACATTGGGTTGAATGTTGGTGGTATACATTTCAGCTAAGTTTTAGTGTATTTTGATTGTTGGATCAATTTTTGTAGTGAATATTCAACCTTTATTTTAATTTTAATTTTATATTTTTTAGTTGTATTTAAACCACAATTTTTATCATTATTCACTAGAATTGTTTATGAAAATATATTAATATTGAAATAATAAAAAATAGAAAAAAAATTACCTTAGACGTGTCTATCCTAACCTTTTGAAGGTTGCCTTAGACAGGTCTATTCTAACCCTTTTAAGGTTGCCTTAGAACCTATCTATCCCAACCTTTTAAACGTCGCATTTGACATGGGCATGATCCAACTCTTTAAAGGTCAGCATGGACTTAGACGAGTCTATCTCAACCCTTTTAAGGTTGCTTTAGAACCTGTCTATCCCAACCTTTTAACGTCGCATTTGATGTGGGCATGACCCAACTCTTTAAAGGTCGGCATATGTATGCTTTATTCCGCCATTTTTTTTTATCTATTCCATCCTATGCCAACTTTTACGAAATGTCGACTTTGACTATGTTTTTCTCAACCTTTCAATAAAGGTCTGCTTATGTTGAATTATGTCGACGTTTTTTCAAAAGTGTCGCGGAATATGCCAACTGCACTATAGATGACGTTTTTTAAAGCATCGGGAGAAGCGTCGTGAAGACCTCTACCAACCTTTTTTGTGTCATCTAAAGTAAAAAAGAAAAAAGAAAAAGTGCCACGATAGGCTTGTTTTGTTGTAGTACATTGTTGAGTAGTTAAAGCTTTAGGAATTAATTTGATAGATTTTTAAGTTAGAAGTGAAATGATTAAATTGTGAAGCCAAATGTTGATTTTGAGCAATAGGGACTAAATTGTGAAAATTTTGAAATTATGAGGTAGAATTGAGGAATAAAGAGTTAAATTTGGCTTAGAGTGAAATCGGTATAAAAATTTAGGGTTAAATGAGGAAGTTAGGTTAGTTCCGATTTTAGGGACTAAATTGAGTAAAGCGCAAAAGTTGTTTACATTAGCAATTAAATGAGAAATTATTTGTGTATTGAATATATATATGGTTTATTTATTTCCATAGCTAATGTAGACCTAGATTCCTCGAAAAAGAAGGGAAAAGACAAGGTCGTTGACGAATAGCTCGGAGTTTACGATTTGTGTTTCTATAATCCGAACTAAATTATCAATTGTTGCATATTTATTTGTTTGTTCACAGAAAGTAATTGAGATGAGATTTCTTGTTCTATTGGGCTACTTGAATTAATAGATAGTTATAAGAATTTGATTGTAAATATTTGAAAAGTATATGTATTTTTTTTATAAGTGTGTGAATCGACTAAATGTTTTGAAATAATTGTGGTTGTGATTAATTTAAATAAATGTGAACTGGAGACATTGATTGGTATGAAAATGTGAAATGGTTACCCTATTAAATGTTCGGGTTGAGTTAGATATAGATGGCATGCCATAGGATAGGAAGAGTTCATGGTTACTTCGATTACGAGTGGATAAGGCACTCGGTGCCAATTTGATTTGGTTTAACCAATGAGACACTGGATGTTAACTTATTATAGCACTGAGCGCAATTATTTGCTTCAGATTTATCTGATGAGGCACTGGATGCCAAGTTGGTGTGTTGGTTGAATCCGTGTATCCGTTCGAGTCCGAGTTGTGTTAATAAGGAAAATAATTGGTAAACTTAAATTATTGATTTTGAAATGGAAAATGTTATTGAAATAAAAATGCTATTGAAATAGCAACTGATATGGAATGAAATGTATATTGAAAACCAAAATGGAAAATGGATATGTATGAGTTGAAAATGCCATGTTTTAGTACTAGGATAATTATGATGCAAAATAAATGTATTTATGAAATTGCATATTTGAATTGAAATTAGCATAGTATCATGTAGTATTAATTTGAGCGTTTAAATGTATTTATATTCTGTCTTAAATGTTCGGATTATAGAAATACCATAGAGTTATACTCAGCGTATGTTTGTTTTCTCGTGCGCAGGTTAGGTACTTAGTAGATCTATCCTCAACTCAGCATCCAGCAATGATCCCAAACTCAAATGTTGGTGAACGGTCTTTTGGTTGGTTTTGGCATGTACCAAGGTTAAATATAATGGTTTGGGTTATTTAGTATTATGGTGTTCCTCTGTGGTATGTAAAAATTTATATATATTTGTGTTTGATGGAAATGGTAAATTTTGTGAATAGTTTGAAAGTGTTTTGCTTTGGCTTATATGACATGTAATAGGTGAAAATTTGTATATGTCTTGATTGTGTGTTTATAAGTGATCTTGTTTTAGACCTTGGTGTATTGTACTTTTGTTGAGCTAGTTGATCACTTGATATAAACCTTATAAAGTTATGGTATAAATGAATATGTTTTAAATGGTAAGAGGAATGGTAAGTTTTGATATGATTCAATGTGTGTTTCTTTGAGCTTAAATGCAAAACATTTGGTGTATGCTTGTGACATGAGAACATGGCCTTGGTTTTGGATTGATTAGGTGTTTGAATTGAGGTGCCATTTGAGGCACATTGGTTAGATATTTGGATGTTTGCATAGGTGAAATTATAGTCTTTTTCTTCATGGATGAACTTGGCATGAAATGAATTTGTTAAGGATGAGATTTTACCACTTTTGAAATAAGGTATCAATATTTTGGAATTTGGTATTGACACTTGACCATATGAATAGTTTTAAAACAAACAGAATGTTAAATTGGTATCGATTTTTAATTGAATATCGATACTTTTTCATACAGTATCAATACCACATAATAATTATCGATACTTAAGTTTTGAGATAGTAAACAAAATCACAATTTGGTATCGGTTTTACGTAAGTACCGATACAGTATCAGCACAAACTATGAAATATCGATACCAACTTTTAGACTTTGAAAATTTACTCTTTAAACCCATTTCATGCCTAAGTTATAACAAATAGGTTCTTATTGTTTTCAATTTACTATGTTATAAAGATATGTAAATTGGTGAATTATGTATAAACTTATTATCTATGTGTTAATAGTAGTTTAAAATTAAAAATTAAATTGTTTGTATTGAATAGTATTGATTTGTAACATTCTATTGCTCGGTTCCGGCGACCGGAATGGGTGAGGGGTGTTACAGTATATGCCAGTAGTATAGTACACCCTGTGATTGTGGCCTCATGCCAGTTAGATTACAAGGTAAGCCGATTAGAAACTAATTGAATGTGAACTAAAAGAGTTAAAGGCTAAGGAGATAATCGAGTAAGTCTCTTGGAAGTGGACGATTTTGGATAAGACAACTCAGTATGGATGCGGCCTTTACCAAGTTCTAATAGAGACTTAAAAGAGTACTCCAGTTTGGTTAAAGGGAGATATCTTCTTTCTTCTAAAGTATTTAGATCTAGAGCTGGAGAAAACAAGAAGCATTTTTCCTATTTAAGCTGGATTTGAAATTCTAGGCTTTACTAAGTGATTTTTCTTCATGTTGAGCTGAGTTTTATGGCTCTAGAAAGGTAGATCTGCATGAATACCTGAAGAATTAAGGTTTTTTTATGGGTTATTTAGGTTTGAAATGATTGTAAAAGTTACTCTGATGGGTTTTAATGGTGATCTTCTATTGTATGAGGCAATGGTTGTTGTAGTATCTTACTGAGCGCGGGATCTGGAGTCTAAGCTGCCCTTCGAGGTTATCAGGTGAGTCTCTAAGCCAACTCTTGCATGTATGTTGTGTGTTCTAGAAACCTTCGTGAAAAGTGACTGAAACATGAAACTGAAGCTAGATAAGCATGGTATGACGATGAATGTTTTATGGACCTTGTGTGTATGGATTGCATGAAATTTTAAAGATCTAAGCATGCAATATAAATCTTGAGGTTAAAGGATGATTGCTTATGAAAGATCAGAATGTATATGTGTGAGTTGAAAACATGCTAAAGAATGTTGTCAGTTATGAGTGAGTCGATGCATGATAAGTCTATGTCTATCTCCATGGAGTCATCTAAAGGATTCCATTGAGACTTTAAACACAATTCTCTGAAAAATGACAAATCCATGGGCCATGACACCATATCGTGTAAGATCATAGCTGGGCTATGGCGCCATATGGAAAGAACTAAAGGAAGTTTATTACCTAATGAGGTTTTTGCGTGACCCAAACGATGAGGGGCAAACCTTGCATAATGTGAGTTCAGGAAAATCCTTATAGTGAAAACACCAGAAAAGGAAAGCCTTTGTGGCAAACCTCTGAGAGGAATGCCTTTATGGCAGACCTCTGAAAGGAAAGCCTTTGTGGCGAATATCTGAAATGGAATCCTTTGTGGCATACCTAAAATGGAAGCCTTTGTGGCACATATGAAATGAAAACCTTTGTGGCATATTTGAAAAGAAAGCCTTTGTGGCAATCTCTGTAATGGGAGCCTTTGTGGCTATACATGTAAAGGAAGCCTTTGATGTTATCCATGTAAAGGAAGCCTTTGTGGCTAACCATGTAAAGGAAGCCCTTGTGGCAATCTGAATAAAGGAAACCTTGTGACGAAAAATGGAAGAAATGCTTTCGTGGCACAATCTAAAGGATGGCTCTTGTGGCAACCATTTGAAGGGAGTGTCTTGGTGGCAAACCCTGAATGAAAGGAAAGGAATTCTTGGCAATCTATGAAGGAATGATGTGTATTGTAACACCCTAACTTGTCTCTGTTGCCAGATTAAGGTTATGGAGCATTACTGATCAATTGTAAAACATTTAACATCATATTATTAAATAGATTAATCTTAATAAAAACCAACCAATCACATGCATTTTGTCCCTAAATCAATCCTTCAAGGCCCTAAAAATAGCTTAGAAGTAATTCGAGATTAATTTAAAACAAATAAGAAAATTTCAAGAAAATATGAAAATTTTCAAAAAATAAGGGACACACGGCCATGTGGAATTCCCTAGGCCGTATAACTTTTGAAATAGGGACACACGGCCGTATCTCAACTAGTGTCACTGTCCGTGTAACTCACTAAGTTGGGCCACACGGTCATGTCACAGGTCGTGTGCTAAGCCATGTAACACACTGACTTAATACACACAGCTGTGTGTCAGAGGCATGGGTGTGTCCCAACTCGTGTGTACCTAAATGAACCTTAAATGTCAAGTTTATCATTTCAAGATTTCTTGGACCCTAAGAAATCCATTTACCAACCATTAGACCTATTCAAAATGACATTAAACAAGCTCAGTTCATGCTAAATTAACCATATTAAGTGCCTAACCAATGTACCCTCGATAGTACCATAAGTACACACTTAAACAACAATATAAATCATCATCCAAAACATGCCAATTCACACAACTTAACTTTTACCCAATATACCTATCATAGGCACCTCAAATCACCGTAAATCAAATAGACCTCTTAGTGATACATATACTACAAGTTTATCTCAAAAACATATTCCATCATTCACATTCCATAGCAAGTCATTATCTAAACTTTTGCCAAGCAAACATCAAAATCATGTAACGGTGTTCATGTTATCAATTTGCAGTTAGGTTAATTCTTTACATATATACATACCAAAACAAAAGTAAGGTCAAATCAAGTCTATACATGCCATATAATCCAAAATAATGTTCCAAAAACTACCGAAAATGGATGGATAGTGTAACTTGAGTGTTGATCCGACCGTCCAACCTTCAAAAGTATCTACAAGAACAGAAATTTACACAAGTAAGCTCATTAAAGCTTAGTAAGTTTGACGTACAGAAACAATAAATCTTACCGAAATAAATACAACAATTTAAATAAAAAATAACTCAACAACAAGTGTTTCCTACCATCCACAAAGTCGAATTGGTGAATTACATAATTCAGCTCAAAGTTCAAATGGTAATTTCCGGGAAAATATATATATTCACAATGAAGTCAATTCAAGAAGTCAAATACATGCTATGCCATTCAAAATCATTAAATAATTTATAGCACAATAATTTACGATCTGATGAACGACTTACATATATGAGTACACAAGTAATCCACCTGAAACATGCCAAACGCTCATAAGAGCTAATCCAACCGAAAACACGCCAAGTGCTCCAAAGAGCTAATCCAACCGATAACACGCCAAATGCTCAGACGCCAAATGCTCCGAAGAACTATACATCCGTTCCCATAACACGCCAGAACAAGATAGTATAACACGAGGGTTCACAATAAATGTTGAACCTCGGTATACTCAAGAAAAATATATGAACCACACCTCATCAATCTCCACTCCAAACCTCGCATAACACGCTATTATTACATTGTACTCTATCCCGAGTTCATCCGACCCACATGTCGAAATTCAATAACATTTTCTCAAACAACTTTACTTCATCATTAAACAATTAATATCCATTATATCATATTATATCATCATACAATTCATATAGATATTGAATTATAAATTGTACAAACTTACCTGGACTAAGTTGTAATAGTTACAGAAGTTCAAGGACTATTCCGTAATTTTCTCTTTTTCACGTAAATCAATAGGATCTTGATATAAAATATAAAATTCCCAATTATTAGCTTAAATTTCATATTCCAATTTACTTTACATTTTATACTCTTCTATTTTAGAAAATTACACAATTTCTCCAAACTTTTACATTTTATGCAATTTAGTCCCTTAACCCGAAAATCATCAATTTGACCATTTTATCAAGTAAAAAATTTATAGCCGAATATTCAAGGCATCTAAATAGTCCATAAAACACCTCTTATTCACCATTAAACCTAGAAATTTTAACATTTTAACAATTTAATCCTTTAATAAGAAAAACTAACTAAAATCACTTTACAAAACAACCAAAGACCATAATCAAAGCTTCAAGCATATAACTATCATCACAAACAACCAATATTCATCAATGGTAACTTCCAAAATTTTTAACAGATTCAAAAACAAAGGTACGGGCTAGCTGGACCTAGTTACAACAATCACAAAACATAAAACTTACAAGAAAACAGGTCAATTCCCATCCCATGCAAATCCAAAAGATAACCGAAGCTCCCTAGGTCTTCAATGGTGGTTTTCGGCAAAGAGGTGAGGAAATGAAGAAGAAAAACCTCACTTTTCAATTTGTTTTATTTAATTTTACTTTATTTACAATTTTGCCGTTAATTATACATTATTTTTACCATTTTCATTCTTAATGTCGTCCAACATTAATAACTAGGGACTAATTGCTACATAAGTTCTTCCTAATTTAGTAATTAAACTATTTAATCACTTAAATGCAATATTTACTAAGTTTTGCATATTTTACAATTTACTCTTTTTCTTTAATTAGCTATCTAAATGTTAAAATTTCTTAACCAAATTTTAATACGACTCTAATGACTCCATAAATATTCTACAAATAAAATTTCGGGCCTGCACGACAAAAATTTATGGTCCCGAAACCACTATTTTGTCACCACTGAAAAACGGGTTGTTACATGTATGGTTCCTTGAAAGCATAATATGTACAATAAACTCTGAAAGAACAATAAATATATATATACGGCTAACTCTAAAGGTAAGGTAAGGGTAATGAACCCTGAAGGAACAGTGTATGTGGGGATTTCTAAAGTAATCAAACTTTTGGCGAACTCTGAAATTAATGTATTCGTAGAAACGATTGAAGGAAACATTTTGTGGTGAAATGGGAAAGGTAATCCATACGATGATTACAGGATGTATAATTCTTATGGCATATTCTGTATGGCCCTAGAGTACAAATATAAAGATTGGAATGGATTACGGTAGTTGAATAATTCAAGGTAAAGACCATATGAAGATAAGGAGAAAGCAAAGAAGATGAATCAAGGAGATAGTGGAGTGTATGAGTTTCCATCGGAAGAATCTTTCTGAGTAAAAGATTGGTTATTAGGACCCATGAGTGTGTTAGTAATTTCAGCGTGCCCAAAGTATCTATCAACTTTATGTTTAGAACTAGTTACGACCATGAATCGATTAAAAATAATGAGTAGAGGAATCGTAAGAAAATACCAGGTAATACTTAAAGGGAGGTCTAAATAAGGATTTGACTCTCTACAAGCTCGAAGGAGGTCTTTTCCATCTATGACGTGTTTATGCACGATTGTGATAATACGTTCGTTCAGAATTAATCAGGTAAAGGCAATAACGTAATAGATGTGCAGATCTCTGGAAAGGAAACTGGTATAAATATATGAAGGATTAGATGAAAGTAGGAAAGTGATGTACGAAGGATAGATTGTGCAAAGGTACTCAGAAGATATATAGTATAAGGGTCGTGGTCGATAAGATTGATAGGATGTTTCATCTGTCACAAAGGATAAGTATTGTTATTAAGGTAAATAAAGTTTCCCCTCACTAATTTCTTATGAACTTACTTCAGTGTATTGTGTTTTCAAGTTAGCTAATATGAGTCTGCGCTTGGAAGGAAAATGTCAGGACTACGCCTAGAAGTGGTAATTAGGGCTATTATGCTTATAGATCGAGTTAAGTGGCATGATCAAAGAATGAACTCATGTTTGCAAATTTTTTAATTAAGGTACTTATGTTAGCACGAAATTGAAAACATAGATATCATTATAATTTAATTACCATGCATCAAACCTATAACCATTCATTTTACATACATAGAGAATTCGATTTGAAGTGAAACTATGTAATAGTCAATAATGGAAATTTTTAATTAAGTAAAAAGGTTAAGTTACATTCGTAATAGGGCATGACCCCTAATATTCGGGTTTGGTTTATCGGATTGGGTTTAGGGCGTTACACACTTGCCTAGATATTCCCTTAAGGGCATTACTTCCTAAGTTTTTAGGTCTATTGATTTAGTCCAACTTATTATGATTTAGTCCTTATTCCAAAACCAGTTTCCCACATCTCCATCAACTAACCTCATTTTAGGTTTAGCTACTCATGCTGAAAATAAAGAGGATAAACATGGAAATGAAAAACAAAATAGCCATTAAAGTAAAGCTTAAGAAAAATATAAAAGTTGAGATTTTTATGCAACAAAACTTAAAGAACATGAAACTAAAAGCATTCAACAAGAAAACCTAAAGCAATAAATATAAAAAGAACTAACTTTAACAGATTTAAAGTAAAAGAAACTAGAATACATTAAACTAAAGCTAAAAATGTCTTACAACAATGGTACAGGACTGAAAGGGTAAATAAACCTAAGCTATAGTGATAACTAACTTAACTGACACTAAGAACATCAAGAACAAGAAGTAAATGCAAAAAAAATAAGCTCTAAACTAAGAAAGAAGAAGAGAAAATGAAAACCCTAGAAAAAGTGTAAAAAACTAAAAGAAAACTAAACCTAAAACTAAGCTAATGTGTGTCTCTCACCTCCTTACCGTATTTTAGCTGTTTCAAACCGTCTTTTGTTGAGTTTTTATTGCCAAAATGCCTCTACATGGGCCTTGGGTGACCCTTTTTTCAAATTTTGTCCCCTTGATGATGTTGATGTTGTGATACCCAGAAGTGAGTATCGTGATACCTCGGGCAGTGTCGAGCCTAAGGGTCTTCTTAGAAAGGTGGATATTGTCATACCCAAAGCGGATATCGCGATAACACTAAAGGGTGTCTCCAATCTTCCATATTGTTGGAGGTATCACGATTCCAAGGTGTGGATATCATGAGACCATTTCCTTGGGTGCCATTCTTGCTCATTTCTAACATCCAACACGTCCCTACACCACTCAGTCACATGTTAGGCCCCTCCAACAATACTATTTTCCAAATTGAGTCACAAAATGAGCAAAAACAAGACGTTTTAACTTATTAACTTAAAATCTAAAAGTAATGAAAAACTATGCCAAAGACACTATTTTGCTCAATAATAGTTCCTTAAGCATACCAGGAAACCCTAATTTTCCATATCAATTTGTAGCAGATCAACAAGTAAGAAATAAAATCTCTAGGAATCTGCCAAAACATGGTTGCCGACGTCATCCTTTCTTGTAGCCCACATGCAGGCTTTATGGCTAAACACAGGTTGATATGGCTCAACATAGGGTTGTTGTGGCTCAACACAAGGCTACGTGTTGCAACACAAACATTGCGTGTCGCGCCATGTAAGGTATTGTGTGGCTTAAAATGTTTTTCTCATGCTTTCACGGCCCGGGAAGCTTGTGCATCACTCACCCCAAGTTCCTAAGTCAATTGGGCCTAAAATTAAGCCTCCTGCACAGTTAAATACCCAAATTAAACCTACCTAAGGCCCGTGTTGGCCTAATAGGTTATCAACACTCAAAAATGTGTTAAAAATACTTATTTTTATTAAATTTTAATCCTAAGATACTAATACTGAAAATATAATAATTTGGTCGATTGTTCAAGCTCCAAAATTGGAGTTTTCTTTGTTTTGTTTCTAAGCCACTTACTTTTGTTTATATACTAGGATTAAGTTATAATTAATCTAGTTTAATTATACATTAATTATCCCTTAATTAAATTTAATGGCATCCACCACCATCATCCACTATTTAATATTACTTTATTTACTATTTTGGTCATTGAGATAATTGCCATTTAGATCTCCAAGCTTTTTCTTAATTAAAACTCAATTGCGATTGGATTTTTACAATTTAATATATGAGCTTTAATTAATTATTTTTTTAGCTAAATTACTTAACCGAATTTTATTATATTCTAATATTAACTCCGTAAATATTCCTATTTATATTTACGGACTCGGTAATAAAAATTGAATTCCAAAACTGTATTTTTTTGATACCATGAGAATTTGAGTCAATACATTCTCTCCATTTTTTCCATTTAAAAATTTACATCAAGTGTTATGACCATTAAAATCTTTTGTCAAATCAGTTGGTGTGACATTTTGAAATTAGTTGTGTAACAAAACAATATTACAATGGACTTGAATTTAACAAATAATTCAAAGAATAAATACCAAAATTATACATAAACTTTGATATAATTTCAAAATTATACACAGACTTTAATTTGATACATTTGTGTACATCAAGCTTTAATTTTTTTTCGATTTTCACATTACAGTAACCTCATTATCTATGTCGCATGTTTTTTTGTTATGTGCAAATTACTGACATGACATTTTATTAGGTTAAACAAACAAACAAACAAACAAATTTAAATTATTTCCACCTATATTATAAATAAAAAAATACAAATTTCCTAAGAGAAATAATAAATTCTTTCTCAAATGTGTTTATTTTTTTTAATCTATGAGGAAATATTTTAAATTCATTTGTTTTCTCAGCTTAATAAAATGTCATCAACAATTTATAAATAATTTAATGAAAATTTGTCACAAATAACGAAATTAATGAAATGTAAAAATTAAACCAAAATTAAAATTTGATGTATACAAAAGAACCAAAATAAAATTAATGCATAACATTACAAATTATATTAAAAATAATTTATAATTTTAACATTTATCTCAATAATTTAATAATGTGGTAAATTGAATCTGAGTATAGCACAAGAAATTTAACTATAATCTTAAATTTGAGTGCCGCATACCATTTTCATGACATAGATTAGGTTTTGAATGGTATCACTGTTGGCCTCACCTCAAAGTGTAGAGAATCTTGCACAAAAAGATCTGTTATCACAAAGTAGTTCTTTTCTAGTCCTTTATTTGTTTCGTTTTTCCTCAACTTCAAGACAAGAAAAATCAATAATAATTTTTTTTACATAAAAGTAGAATAATTTGAATTTTGGAAGTATGGGATGAAACGAATTTATATACGTATATGTATATTTATATAAACAAACAAAACGACCAAACGTTAACTAAGGTCTCAACCTCAAAACATAAAAATGGAGTCTTAACCCTAACCAGTGTATATATGACCTGAAATTCAGTACACGCTACAAAAGAACCCTAATTGACATTGCTGGTACTGAAACAGGGATCCTCAAAATTACATCCTCAACCATACCTTACTTTCCCTAAAATTGTCAAAAAACTAGACTCGACTTACCTCTTTGTTGGGTCCATTGTCGTATCTGTTCATGAAAGCAAATACATTCCCCGCAGCCCCAAAGAATGATATGGAGCTATTCTTATTTTTCTTTTTTTCTTTTTCAAATCTGCTTCATGAGATTTTGATGGAAAGAAAGGAAAAGAACCTAATCAGACTGAGGATGTGAGAGAGAACATATAACTCAAAACGAGGGAATTTCCCATTCTGAAAACCCAAGCCTTTGGACTAGCTTCTACAATCAAGATTGCACAGCCAATCTCTGAAGATGCTCACAGAAGACTTGTAAGCTTACATCATCTGTAAAGATAATATCTGATCCTGGAGCTATGTCGGTGGCATTATTGTATGTGGCTGATGGGTTCAACTTTGCCAATAAAAATCTTGCCTGCAAAACAAACATAAATAAGCAAGCTGCTCAGTAATGTCAAAAAGTGCTATTTATTTTACACACAAAATCAGTTCCTGTTTAAGCCTCTAAGGTAAAATAGAGAATTGGTTTCATAGGCCAAGTGCAGAAGTTCAGTTAACGCACTCAAATGTGGCAAAGACACAAACATGATACCCCTCTATTGTTTTTGATTCAGACCCAACAGTTACATTGTCTACAAGAAGTTCAACATGGAACACCAGAACTTGATCAAAGCATGCAGCCACATTATACTGTTGCTAAATAGTGAATGATTAGTGTACCTAAAAAGTGATACTTGTCCTAAGGAAAAAGGATAGCTCAGCCCAAGACAGCAATAACAAATATAGGAACATATTTGCATCGAGTATTATAAACTAGGAACACAATCCATAAGCCAAGAAAAATAAAACTAAAAACTTGGTACAATCCGTAATCTATTGCTAGCCTGATCAAATTCCCTATAAATATGAAACAACCTATGTTACCCCGATTTGGGTCAGGGTGAATGTTATTCAATTGTTCAACGTTTTCCATGTATTTGGTGGCCCATACTCAAATCCTTATACCAACATCTTGAGTCACATCAAACACATGTAACCTTACTAAAAATGAAGAGTTAAAGTATCAAAAAACAACAATTATATAAGGAAATATTAAGATAGCCATATGCTTCTACCCAATTAAACCTTGGACCGAAGGAAAGGTGGAGATGACCGAAATATGATCATGTCAAAGCAGGGGGAAGAAATCTATCAAAGCTAAACCCACAGAAGATACTATGAACCAGAAATGCTGAATAATCAAGCTTATGAGAATTTGGTACAAACAGTTCACAAATGTACTCGATTTTCTAAAAGATTGATTTGCAGAATTTAAGAATAATTGAGATGAAAAATTAAAGAATAATTCAGATTAAAGTGATACTTGGCATCTATTTAAAAAAGATGAAATTCACAAGGGTAAATTAAGGACACATTTTGATATCTCCAGTAAGAATCAGTTTTAAGGAAAGTTGCTCACCTGGGATCCATGCTGATCACATACAACCAATCTGGGGACAGGAAAGCGGTCCCGAATAATAATTTGGGCATCAACCTGGGGTGCTTCCAAAAGAAGTGCAAATGCCTGTTGAAAAGTATAGCTTTAGAAAATAGAATCATAGACTACAGTAACTTAGAAATTGGGTGGTAAACTATAGAACTATAGCAGTATTGAAGACTTCATTGAAGAACAGGCATATTCCTGACGATCTGATACAATATTGTAATTCAGAGATCAAAAAATAGAAAAATAAATATGCCATAACTATTTCTCTCGTCCCAGGAAAAAGGGCCCCATGTTCTTCTGTAAGACAAATTTTAACTCTCCAGAATAAAAGGTGCAAAAATAAGGACATTAAAAATTGATATTGAAAAACAGCAACTAGGTTATAAACCACAACATGAATTTGAGAACGTCAGTAGCAAATACAAAAATTACCAGTGAAAGTTCTTAAGTCAGTAATAATAGAACCAGGATAAAAAAAGCCAATTGCCTGGTAAAATAAAACTAACGGTTAAAAAAAGCCAATTGCCTGGTAAAATAGAGCTATCTTATTGGCATCCACTTCCTAGTGTTTAGAGTAAAACATTGCCAGATAAACATAATATGCATGATAACTTAGCTTTAGAAAACGAAACATCATAAAATATCCATAAAACACTTCACTAATCCTATAAAGTGGTCCAATATACAATGACAAGTCATTTCAACAAACACAACCATGCACCAGCCTTTTCCAACAAAGCATATTCCAATTTAGAGAAATTCAGACATCTTAACAAATACCATTATGATTAACCTTGTAGTTCCCATTTCTGAGCTACAAGGTGGTGGTATAAGGGGTTTTCTTCTGTAGACTGTCAGTAGTTTAGAATAAAAATTCTCGTAGGCATAGTAATATCAGCACAAGAATAATAAAATATTATTTATGGCTTAGAGAGGCATCAAAATCAGATATCCTACAGCTCCAGCTTATCTTGAACTCAGTGATCAAATTTATTATCTTAATGTTAAAAGAAGCCCAACATCAGGCATGTTTACTGAAAATCATTTTTGCACATTATGAATGTAATGATACTATAAAAACCTTTTACATTAAGCTCCAGATTTAACATGAACAAACATACCTGATGTTCAGGTTGATTCTGGAAACCCATGTTGCGCCACTGTGCTATTGTCATACCATGGAAAACAACAATACTGAAATATGAATCCAGCAAGAGAATATGATCAGCAGAAATCGAAGCCACATCTAATAATGCTGGCTGGGGTGGTGAGTTGAACGAATATGATATTAATGATGGTTGAACCATAACAGCTGCATTAGTAATATTTTCCTTGTTTAATAACACGCGAAAATATGCAGTTTCATCAGGACTGTTGTTAAAAACCTGCCACACAAAAGGAATGGGAAAAAAAACCTCGTATATAAACATAGGTTGATTAAATATTATAAAAAGGCTGGAAATTAGAAACAAAGAAGCAATTACCTGTACAAACTGTGACCGCCGTAGATTGAAAATAAATTGAGGAAACAAAGAAAAGCAAGGGTTTAATGAAAAAGATGATGGATCGTTCTCCCGGTAGTTGCCAAATTTGGAACAAAATCGAATGAGATTCCGATCTAACCACCTTGTAGGATCAAACCCCTCCTAAATGAAACAAAAAAGCCATAATAATTATTAAAAAGTGTGACACAAGCAACAGTTAAATGTGCCATTGTATTGGCAAGGAGCAAAAAAATAATAGATAGAAAATATAACTAGTGGGAAATCTGGGGGTAGGAGAAAAGCAAATGAAGAGAACCACTCAACATAGGGCAAAGCATTAAGAGGAAGTTCTTATCCATAGCATGGAATATATAATAACAGTGGAGAATATTAGATAAACAAAAGCATAATGAACTAAGCAGAAAGTATCAGCTATATAATATAGGCCGACAGTGAATACATCCTAATAAGAAATACAGGAAAACTAGACAAAAAGAATCCAAGACATTTTAAATTACCTCTGTCTCCATTTTCAGGGAAGTTATTCGTGCCATCACAACAGCTGCAGTCTCTTGATCAAAACCGTGTATTAATTCCTAGAATGGAGAGACATTGGCAGTCAGCTTAAACTAATTTCAAAAAATTTCTCAAACAGACATGATCGATCAAATATTCAGACCAAGACACATGGTAATGACATCAACATCCCAGGGGGACAAAACCTCTTAAATATGACCAAATGGGACATATTTAATATAACACAAAATAGAAGAAATGGAGAAAGGGTATGCTTAATTGTTTTAGACAATTAATTAAACAATCATAGGTACAAAAATGAGAGAATCTATACTAACCTCAGTACTAACAGAAATGTCTACCCATTGTCTTGTCACAGTCGTAACTCGAATAAGTGTTTTACCTTCAGGGTCTTGATAACTGCAATTAGATAAACAATATCACAATCAAATTCATTTTAGTCAATGGAGCAGGCATGCAACAGGTGCATTAACACTTATATTGGCCCAAGGCGCAAGGCACAAAAAGCTTCTCACCTAAGAGAAACAAGCCAGAATGAGTGTGTTTTTGTATGCGTGTATTAGACAGAGAAAGCATGTCAGCGTGTAAAATAAGATTAACATATATAATCCTTATAATAAACACTACTCCAATTTATACAACAAAACATATAACTTTTTCTTTTTTCTATATGCATGATTACCTTGTTTAACACTAAAACATGAAGCGAAGAAAGTTTGAAATTGTCCCATTATTTCACTATAAAAGGTAAAAGTTAATGAAAAATTAAAGAATTTAAGAACTTCAATCAGGCAGTTTTTTTTTTGGGGAGGGGGGGGGGGAACACCTACTACCTTATAAAAAAGCATGCCAAAGCACACAAAAGTGTGTGCTTGATCAGATGCATCTTGCCTAAAAGGGTGTGAAGCGCTTTTGTCATTTAGCGCTAATGTGCAACATCTAGGTGCATGCTTTAAAAAGGCTGATCAAATAACTAAAGGAACAAAGCAAGGAAAGAAATCAAGTATATTTATGTTAAGGTAAATAAAAAGGAGCCTTTCAAGGAGTTTATGCAGCAAACCTTGTTAGAAACTGCAAATAGAACTGTGGATTCACAGTTTCTGGAACATTTGATTGATCAGTTGATGAAAGATCAAATATAACTGTCAAGCAAGTACTCTTGTCAAGGCCACACATTTTCCATGTTGTAGTGTTACCCTCCCCAATGACCATGTCAGAAACATTAGGTCCTTTCTGCAACAGTCATTGTAATCAGCTTAAATCTCCATAAATACAAGTAGATTGAATCTGCAGTTTAGAGCAAGAGATGTTATTAGATTGTTAAATGGACCAACCTTCTCCAATGATGTGCAAGGTCCAATGATTCCCTGAACCTTGATCTCTTTTGAACAACTTATCTCAAGCATGCCACTGAAAGAAAAATTAAAAAGAAAAGATGAGCTTAGAATGAGTTTGAAATTAATAACCAATAAACCTTAATCCCAATATCCCAATATCCCAATATTTTTGTGGTCAGCTACAAGAACTAAGACATGGAATCATTTACATCGTACACTTGAATCCTCCTCCAATTATTCCTATCCACCACCATCCTCTTCTAATAGTTCCAAATAATTATCACCTTCACACTTGAGTTTCTTTTATATATCATCCCCTTCAACCTTTCACCCCATGCAACATCAACTTGAACCCCTACCTTATACCCTTTGATCTGGTCAACCAATACATAATCATACACAATTAGCATATACACCAAGATATTTAATATGTCTTCCATTATCTCATCCATCAGTATGACAAAGAGAAATTACTCGCGATGATCTTTGGTGCACCTCCTAACCGGAAACCCATCCTTCACTAAAAATTCTTAAGTTCATAACCACTCTTTCAGCTTTTCCCATATTATGCTAAGAAAGAGAGGAACTTTCTTATTGTTCGTAGTCCACCAAAGAATGAGTTTGAATTTTAAACTAAAGTTAAGATGATATTTCTGGGTCTCCAAACCACAGCCAAAGATAAGTTACAGATAACGCATGCAGATACAAAAATTAACCTAAAGCAATAGCAAAATTAAAGCTAAAGTAATTTAACGGGTAACCATAGGAGGGAGATAGTTCATTTATGGCAATCAATGTTCAATTCAAAATCAGGAAATTTAACAGAAATCAGCAAGGACACTCCCATTGCTGCACTGTAATACTTGTACTACTTTCAACAATGCAAGCACTCACCTTTGAAACCTTTAGGAAGACTAATTAAGCCAACATAATTATGCCAACATAGAATACTGGCGTTTAATCATTTTCACAGATGCAGCTTTCTGACATTTGATAAATTTGTTCTCTGTTTAATTGCAAGTTCAGCAAGGTATGTAAAAATTTTACATTCTCTAACAGTAGCATAACCTAGTGCAGAATGGCGCCACAACTAAGATATGGGTGCATCTAGAACTCCAACAAATAACACAAGGACAACTAGAACTGGAATAAAAATGTGAATTTACCAATTAAGAATGCAACTATATAGTTATTTATAACAGCATGAATAAGAAAAAAGTAAACTCAAAGTTGAACAAGAAGCTTAGATGTGGCACAAGAACTAACTTAAAACATAGGCCAAGAGACTGTTCCCCATCTTCAAAGACAAGCTTGAAAGAGTCTTTGAATACAGAATGACCAAAACTTTCAGCTAGAACAACAAGTCCACCTGTCCTTTCAATTGCAACTTTCATTTCAGCAACTCCAACCTAAGAACACACAAAAAGACATAACATATTTATGTACAATTTACATTTTGAAGAATGTTAATCTCAATAGGAATTGTCATTAAACTAAAAGGTTAGTACCAATGGTAAGTGGACTAGATATTAGCATCCACAGTTTTCCGCAAAATAAGGCATTCATCACAAGCCACCAATTGAAAAAAAATGGCAAAATTAAAGTCATGTCCTCAGATTTCCACAATTTTATCTAATGTGTAAATTTTAAATTATATAGGATACTTAAGGTTTCCAAATAAATTAGGTCCTAAACCCCATCAGCTTCAACGGGTTCTTTAATCCATAGTATAAGTTAGAAGGCAGGAGAAAAAAATTGCAAATGAATCCATCCTTATTAAGAGAGTCATACAACGTTTAACCAGAGAGGACAGAAGATGAAAGTGGGCACATTGAAAATATGACTTAAGCATATAGAAGCAAATCAATCTAGATCTGCATAGAGACAGAATGACAGATTCATTAGAGAACTTAAAAGGTGGACAAGACAGACCTGATCAAGTGCAGATGCAAAAAGGTCAAGAACATGACCCTGGTCGACCAGTTGTTTTGCAAGACTATCATAAAATTTGACTGCTTTCTTAAAATATGGTGCAGCATCCTTAAAAAGATCTTTATGTGAACGTACAGGTTCTGACAAGTCTTTGGATACAATCTACAAAAATCACATAAACCAGTATCATTTTGATGACAGCCAAGAAATACAAATTAAATCAGGAGCAATGCTCAAATCAATATCTTTTCAATCTCCATTTTCTCAATTCAATCACAGTTGTGTATGAATCATTCCTACAACAACAAGGTATTTAAGACCGACATTCATCTTGCACCAAAGAAAAAGTAAATATTCAGGGGACAAGATCTACGTAACTATAAAGTTAACACAAAAGTTCGTCAAAGGGTCGGAGACAGAAAGAAGGTAGTTAACAGGAATAACATTAATGAAATAGAATCTCTGTTTTAAAACAATTGCACAAAGTAAATGCACACACACTCAATGTTAACAAAAACATGACCTCTAAACAAAGTAATTACAGAGCCAGTTTGCTTGTTTATATTGCCTGCAACTTTTATCAAATATCATCCCCAAAGAAACATGAGACAGAAACTTCACATCATTTTTAGGGAAATAATAGTTTTAACCATAGAGAGAAGAAAAATGCACCTATATATTAGTGTGTGGGAGTGAACAGAAACATTCAAAATTGGGGGAAAAATAAAGTTCATGCTAATCACGACAAACCATACCCATCTCAACCATGACATATTGTTGGTGTACCATCCCAAAAATTAAATGCCATTCATAAGAAAACGAATGGCAAATGCCTCACCACCAGCAACATAAATACTTCATTTCATTAAGTTGTGGAACGCGTGAAAGTTCAGAAGCTAAACAAAAAATTTAATGGCATTACCGTGCCTGGTCCTTCAGTACATGGCCCACCAACCAAAGCAATAATCCTAGCACCAGTACCAGGCAAGCAGGCCCCAAGCAATCCTGCTGCAACACTTAAGGCCACTCCAGTGCACCTAGACGCCCTGTGTCCCGCTTGTACGGGCCATTGATCCGTTTGCAACTCATCCAAGAGCTACATTGAAATCAACCGACCACTAAATAAAGGAATTCAAACATTGGAAAAACTAATTCCTACAACAAATAAATCAAAACGCACTGAATTGAGCGTGAATTCACAATCAGAAGGGGGCAATAAAAACCGGTTAACAACTGTATTCGTAAATCCATTTTGAAGTCCTTTCGGATATCCAGCCGTTGACCGCCGCCCAGCAGCAGGGAGGCCTAATTGCTCCAAAACCTGCTCCTTGGAAATCTCCTTACTCCCCTTGAAAACATAGACCTTCGATATTTCCGTGAACCCCAATTCATGGACATGTGCTTGAGTCCCGAAAGATACGAAACCGACAAGAGCTTGTTCCGGCAACAATCCAATAGCCTGTTTCAACGCCGATTTAGCAAACACTAGCTCTTCCTCGATCATACAAGTGTCTAACACAAAAACAAAAACCGGTTGCAATTGAGGAGCATTGGAAGGGTTGTTGGGGTCGGGATTCGTTTGAAGCGTGTATTGCACGGTGGTATATTGCGGGTAGAGTTCGCAAGGCAGGTTCGTTTCGGAGATCATGGCATAATGCGGCGGAAATTGGTTGCGCTGGTAACAAAACGGACAGATCCAGATCTTGGCGAGGAAATCAACGCGCGAATAGGCGTTGAGGGCGGCGGAACATGTCCGGCAGCGGAGAGGAGCGTAAGGGAGAGTAGGAATGTCCGAGTGAGGGGGGATCGGTGCGATGGAAGCGGCCAAGGGAATGACGCACTTGCTGGCTTCAAGCTTGGTGCGGGGCCAGACGTTCCATGTCATCCGAACGCCGTCAACCCCTTCGGGATCGGAGTTCGCCATTATCCGACAAGTTTGAAAACAAATTGGAACCAGATAAATTCAGAAAGGTTAATTGTTCTAGGGTTTTTCAGATTCTTACTTAATAGTAACCGAGTGAGTGAATGAGAATTTAGGGTTTATTTCCTTTTTGCTTGTTTTCCTGATTTTATGTCGACCCCGTGAGAAACTGAAGTGAAAGGGGTCACCGGAAGATCAAATATTGGATTATAAAATCGAACAATAATGAAATAAATCTACACTTATCCATACTAATATACCAATTCAAATAAAAAGAAAACCTAATTTTTAAAAATCTACACTTATATACTAATTCAAATAAAATAACCGTCAAGTGGTTAAGAAGTGACGTTTGCATACCGTGTTTAGTCCTGGCCCATCTCCTATAATATTTATTAAAACTAAACAAAATATAAACTCGTACGAATTGTATTTAAGCTAACAAACTTATCTTCTACACCCGAGCAACATCACAACATTTAAAGGAACCTCAAACGTATAATCGGATGCGACCACCTGAGCTAAGCTATAGTACTCTTAAAACGTTTAAAGTAAGCTATAGTAATTTAATAATCAATTAATAAATCTATAGGGTTTTACTGTTAAAACATAAAATATGAAACCAACTTCTCATAAAATTTATCTCTTATAATCATACGTCCAATTAATTTTGTGAATTTAATTACATTTTGAACTAGATTTGAAAAGTTCTTATACAAGCACAAAAGAAAATTTTAAACCACGTGATACCCCAATATCTACACATGTTATAAAATAAAGGATGTCATGCTCACACAAGGCTTTGGAGGTTTTGGCTTAGTTCATTAATTCCCCAAGAATAACAATTTGAAGTTACGTGAAATGAGGAAAAGAAACATGGTAAGTTCACAAGGAACTTAGTGAGTTCTAAAATAAGTTACTTTAATTTTTAGGATTCGCCACAAATCTTGCTTAGCTAAAACTTGTGAGATCATTTTCCAGAGCTTATATTTGAGCTTTGAGCATGAATCACGTAGTGGTGCAATACAATATACATGAGAATTCCCCCTGTGAAAGATCGTGAGGATATAGTCTCTTCGTACAAACTTGTTGCGTAAAATCTTAATATAAACCCACCAAATGGAGAGAGAGTCATTTCGGATTAACTTGGCAGACAATCCTACGGACTCTTTAATGTGGATTCTAAATGCGAACTCATAGAAGAAGATTCATGGATACAACGACTCATAAATGCGAATTCATAGAAGAATATTCACAATATGGCAGACTCAAACATGCATGCTCGTATAGAAAGATCCATAAATATAACAGTCCATTCATGCGAATTCATAGAAGAAACTTCATAGATAAAGCATATTTAAACATGCAAATTCATAGAAGAACTTCACAATCATAGCGGATTCATACAAGCAAACTTTGTCACGGACTTCATTTGGCGAAATCTCACATATAACTTTAACATAAAACTTATCAGTTAAATTCGGCAGACTTTCATATCTTTCATAACTTTTATATGCCATGACCATGGACTTACTTACACATGTGATGCCTAAAGCCTTAGACTCCGCAGAGTCTCATACGTACATAGAACCCACATTAGGTTATCATATTCATTTGTGATATATCTTCATACAATTCAATCGAACCTCCACAAAGCCGAAAACCATGCATATACATTCTCCATACTATTCGCCCGAACCTCTGCAATGCTAGATAACACGTGGCACAGAGTGCACAACATGACATTTCTTCATCTTTCATCCACCAAAACAACCCTCCACACTCCTCATACCATTCATAATTATGGAAAGCATATCACAAGCATTCAACTGATTATTTTATTTATAACACAACATATTGTACCAAATATGGCATCTAGCAAACCATGACAATGCCAACTTCCTCAATATTTATTTTTCCCGGTGAAAGTTTATCAACAATGAACTGAAAAGCATAATCGAACATGCAACTTAAAACAATACTTTATATAAACCATCCACGATTATTCAACTCATCATCAGCAAAATATAAAGTCAACCACAACATGATAAGACAATACTGATATATATATGTAACTACCACAAAGCGTTTGAGTTTAGAAACTAACTAACAAAATGCCTGAGTTAACACAGCTTACACTTACTTAGCCTTCTCTTTATCACTTGGACCTCTTATTTCTTAGTTGGCTAAATATAACAATCATATAAAGATCAAAATGAAGATATACATATGTAAGAAAAATTAATCCATATGCATGTAGAAAAGTTATAAATGATATCTACGACTTAAACATCACAGTTCAAAATAAATTATGTTGAATCCCTTGACTTTCTTTCTTTTTTCTTAAATCAAAAGGTATGTAAGAGTTAGAAGGATTACTAGATTTCTAAGTTCTCAAATATTTATGCTAACACATTAGATTCTTCCTTTTATGCAACTTGTTTCTTAGTTTTCCTATCTTACAAAATTAACCAGAGAAGAATAAGATAGAAAAACAAAAAAATGAATATCAGAATGAAGAATCTTTCCTATATATAGTATTTCCATCATCGCTTCTCTTACTCCCAAGTCAATCAGTATTATTAATATCATTAATCATAATATTTCTCACTAACAGAAACTCTTAGTTCTAATATGACGAAACTAAATTTAAAATCTAACTATTTACCCAAACATACCCTAAGGTTCACATGATTACACTAGAACCTCTTAAACAAAAAATTTTCTAATTAAGTACTCAGAATTTCCATTATGCCAAACCTTTAATATTTTTGGGTGTGACAGCTTAGGCTACTAGACATAAAACTAAAACATGACCCAACAATTTGTACTTTCCATATCAAGGGCAAGTAGTAGCAATATTAACCCCTCAATTAGCAAGCCTACCTCTCATTGGAACAAAATTTTTCAAACATTGCCAAAAGAAATATTTTATTTTTGGTAGCAACTAACAGTTCCATGCTAGCAACCAATGACCCTCCTCACAAAAGTAAGTTATTTTAATGCTAGGCCCAAAAATATCTATAGGGGGTGAATTGGTATTTTAAAACTTTTTTACAAAGTATTCTAAAATAAAAGAACAAGGGAGAATAGTTTGAACACTTTGATTTATAGTGGTCTGGCCCAATTGCCTACCTCCATTACCTTAGTTTTTCACTAACTCACTACTAGATGGTTACCTTTCAAGGAGAAGCTATAACCTTTACAGCTCTATCTTTTTCTTAAGGCTTAAATAGAACATTTCTCCCTAGTTTTTTATGGCTAAACTAGATCTCTTATTAGTTTTTATGGCTCAACTAAAACCCTCCTAATTTACAATTGGTGATATGAAAGAGAATAAACAAAGAAAGTTCTACAGTGTATGTGTTTACAAAAATTAAGCTCTCAAAGAAATGAAATAAGAGTGATAAAAGATCTAACAATAAGCTTTTCGAGATATTTACAATAAAAATGAAAGAATAAAGACTTAAAGACTTTTCTCTTGTGTTTGATACTTGAATATCTCTCTCTTGTGTCTTGATATGTCTTTGACTGTATTTATACCAAGGAATGAGTTTATGGACATTTATTATCGTTGGGGATGAATTCTAGCTGCTGGAAGTATTAATTTCTGACTTAAAAACTATCCCTGCAACCCAGGTCTCGAGACATGGCTGAAAAATATATGTTATATAGTTGTTGGCAGCCCATGTGTTGAGGCATACAAACCATTATCTCTAAACATGCAATCTCTAAAGCTAACTTTTGCGTTCAATCTTTCATGTCTTAAGACATATAGTTTTATGTCTCAAGACTTGACTACCAAAGTGCCAAAACATGTTAAACACCTTAGAACATTTTGGCATTGACTCAAAAACATTTAGATAAATTAAAACACGTTTAAAACATATTTTTAAGTATTTTTCTAGTATTTTAAAATGCTTTAAAATTGTTTTATGAAATTTTCAACCATATTTTCACTAAATGGCTTAGGAAATATAATACATCAAAATTTATCTTAAATGTTGTTATGTCAAAAGTTTGAGACATCAAAGCTAACAATTAGTGTACAAAACTGTAACATCCCTGTCATTTTTCAAGAAGTGAACAGAGTCAATTTTGGGTTGACACGTGTTCAAAATTTTTGGAAATGAAAAAAATAGAATTAATAATATTAGTAGAGAAGGTGATTGGAAGTTATAAGAAATTAAAATGACTTTTGAATTTAGGAAAATTAATTCAAGGAATGAACTAAATTGCAGAAGTGTGAGAAGTGTTGGGCTATAGTGTAAAAACTAGAAATATGAAATGAGTAGATCATAAGGATGGGAAAAAAGAGGGAGGATTGGAAACATAATTATACCAAGAGGGAGTGATGTGAAAAGATGATGGATAGATTTTTTTTAGAAATTATTAAACTAATGGATTTATATAGAAACTTGGAAAAACATCTCGATCATTCACTTCTTCCCACACCACCATCATATCAAAGAAGAAAACTTTGCTTTCTTCTTTATTTTGGTCCTTTTTGTCCATATCCAATAAAGAATCAAGCTTCAAACTTCAAATTTCTCCATAAATTGTTAGTAAAAATAAGAGGACAACTATATAGTGAACTTATTTTCTTACAAAGCTAACTAATAGACATTGTTGGAGAAGAAAGAAAGGTGAAGAAAAGTTAGGGATTTTAAGTAAATAAGGTAAGGATGAGGGAGTTACTTTTAGGAATTCATATTTATTTCATCATAATGCATAGAAATAGCATGTGATTTTTGTTTTGATATTAAATGTTGTATATGTGTTGTGATAATGAAGAGAAGAAGAAGAAGGGTGAACATCAAATGGGTGATAAAGACAAAGATATAACAAAAGAGTGAAGGAAGAAGGACATGGTTCATTCAAGCATTTTGTTGTAAGTATATCAAGAGTTTTACTTATTTAATCAAACCGAAAGTAGAATATTTGACAAATTAGTTTAGTATTTTACTTGAAATTTATTTACATAAGAAAACGATGATTTGATCCTATGAAATTATTTGAACATGAAATTGTATTTTTATTATGAGTTTGAAAGTGTATGTGTAGTGAATTTGATGAAAAATGACTAAATTGAAAAAAGTGTAAAAGTTAGATAGGTGAAATAGATATTGATATGAAGTTTATAAATGAAAAGCTCATTATTTAAGAAATAGATGCCAAGTGAAATTTTAGTGATTATTGACTTAATTTAGATAAGGACTAAATTAAAAAAAATTGAATTTGTTCTATTTGTTGAGAAAATGTAAACAATTGGTATAGTTAAAATGCCTTTGTAGACAAAATAAGAGCTGTTAGGATATAAATAGCATGTCATTAGGAAAGTGACTAAGTGCGCAAGTGATAGTGGCACTACAGTAGAAGTGGAAACGACACTATGGTGCAAGTGTGAGTAGCACTTTAGTGCAAAGTGACATACAGACGTTTGTACGAAGAATAGTGACATTTAGTGCATCTTAACAACATTTTCATATATCCTATTATGTTCTATTAAGTCAACAATTAGGAAAATTAATAAAGAAGGTAAGTAAACATTAAATGGCAATAGTAAATGGTTTGTATATTATTGAATTGGTATTTTATTGTAGATTTTATTGAAATAAATTTGTGCATGATGATAGAGATTAATGATAGTATTATATAATTATGCTTATACATAAGTATGTAACTTTGTATGTGTATAGAATGGATTTTATATGTGTTGATTAATTCTTGATATACTTACTAAGCTCTCGTGAGATTAACGTGTTTCTTTCAAATGAGTAGGTGAATATCTTTTGAAGTAATAAGTGAAGATTCTCTCCAACTCATCTCATCACATCTCAAGCCTTGAAGGAAGTATGACTTTAAACTTTTGCAATTACTATAATTCAGTTCAGGTAAGTTCGTACGGTTTATAATTTAACATCTATATGAAATTTTTCATGATATAATGTGATATAATAGATATATTTGATTATAAATGATGTAAAGTTATTAGAGAAAAGTTGTTGAAATTCAATACTTGGATCGGATTGAACGCAGGATAGAGTACAATCGAGATATGGTGTGTTATAGGGGATTAGAGTGTAGATTGTTGTGAAGTGATATATATATATTTCCTGAGTAGGCCGAGGTTCAGCATTTGTTGCGAACTTTCGTGTTATACTCCCCATTTTGGTGTGTTTCGGTTAGACTAGCTCTTCGAAGCCATTAGTGTGTTATCAGGTGTATTGGCTCTTATGAGCATCTGTTATGTTTCGAATGGATTAGCTCTTATAAGCATCTGGTATGTTTCGGTTGGAATATCGATGTACTCCTATCCTTAAGTCATTTCTCATAATGTAAATCTCGGTAAGTTAACTTGTTTAATGATTTTTTATGGTTTTGTCATGTATTTGAGTTTTGAATTGAATTTTACAATTCACCGTTGAGATTGTGATTGATAGGGAACACATGTGGTTGTATTATTATTTGATTTGTTATACTTACTTCGGTAAGATTTATCGTTTTAGTACATCAAACTTACTAAGCTTCAATGAGCTTACTTGTGTTATTTTCTGTTCTTGTAGATACTTTGAAGGCTAGACAGTCAGATCGGCATTCAAGTCACACTATCCACTCATTTTCGGTAGTTTTTGGAATGTTCATTTTGGATTATATGACATGTAATAAGCTTGTATGTCATTACTATTATTTTGATATGTAAATTGTTAAAATATGATCTTAAGTGCTAATAGTCAACTTATATGATATATGTGAATGAGGTATGATGTTTATGTGCAAGTTTATGGTAAGAGTGATTGAAATGTTATGATTGAGGTGCCTATGTTTGTTATATTGGTTGAATGTTAGATGGTGTGATTTAAAATACTTTGAATGATAGTTCTTTTTGTTGTAAAATTGTATATACTTGTGGTATCAATGAGGATACATTGGTTAGGCACTTAAGATGGTTGATTTAGCATGTTTTTAGCTTGTTTAAGGTCACTTTGAATAGGTATTTTGGCTAGTATATGATTACTTAGAGTCTAAGTAAGCTTGAATTGGTAAACTTGTTGTTTAATGTTCATTTTGGTCCACACGGCCTGAGACACGGGCGTGTGACTTAGCCGTGTGAAACACACGGCCTGGCAACATGGTCGTGTGTCATCTGATGAGTTTTTTAGGGTGCAAGTCAGTGAGTTACACAGCCTAACACACGGCCTGGCACACAAGCATGTAAGGAAACTCAGAGAGTTACACAGCCTAGCACACGGGTGTGTGACACGGCCGTGTGACTCTACTCAAAAGTTATACGGGTGAGGACACGGGCTAGGACATGATCGTGTGTCCCTAGTTCGATTGTTACACGGTCTGAGAGAGGGGCGTGTGTCTCAGTCGTATGAGGCACACGACTGTGTGACCCCTGTTTTGTAAATTTTTCATCTTTTTCCTAAACTTTCTAAATTGTTTCAAATTGGTCCCAAATTGTTTTTAAGTTATTTTTAGAGCCTCAAGGGCTCTATTTAGGGGCGTTTTGCTTGAGTATGAATGGTTTATGATATGATTATTACACTGATTAATAAAATGTTCATATGTTTCTGATTGTTCTGTAATACTCCGTAATCCTAATCTGGTGATGGAGACATGTTATAGATGTCGGTCAACTGATCACTTTCTCTGGAATTATCCTAAATAGTTAAAGGAAAATAAAGAACAGAATGAAAAGCAAATGTCTACATTTCAGAAAGGTAGTCGTCCGGGCTAGAACAGTACTGTTAGGACTACTCGTACGGGAGCAAAGGACACTATTGTTCGGTTAGAGACTAGAGCTCATGCTCGCACATATGCAATCTGAGCTAGAGAGGAAGCTGCTGCACGTAATGTGATTACTAGTACATTTTATCTCTTTAATGTTACTGTGTACGCACTGATTGACCCTGGGTCAACTTATTCTTATATTTGCACTAGATTAGTAACGAAAAAGAAACTACCTGTTGAATCAATTGAATATGATATTCAAGTTACTAATCCGCTAGGTCAGGGTGTTATAGTTAACTTAGTTTGTCGTAAATGTTCACTAAAAGTTAGATGTTGTGAATTCTTTGCTGATTTGATGTTACTACCCTTTCGGGAATTTGATGTTATTCTGGGTATGGATTGGTTATCGCTACATGATGTTATAGTAAATTGTACATAGAAACGGATTGACTTGATATGCCAAACAGGAGAGATGATTTCAGTTGAATCCGAAAGGCCAAATAGCGTTGTTAGAATCATTTCAGCTATTTCCGCGCAGAGATGGATACGTAAACGCAGTGAAGCATTTCTAGCATACATTCTTGACACCAGATATCCAGAATTGAAATTAGATCAATTATCGATTGTTAGTGAGTTTATTGATGTATTTCCTGAAGAGTTGTAGGGTTTGCCTCCTAACCGTGAAGTTGAATTTGTGATTGATCTAGTTCCTGGAACTGCACTAATATCTATATCATCATATTGCATAACACCAGCTAAATTAAAAGAGTTAAAAGCACAGTTGCAAGATTTTATAAATAGAGGGTTTATTCGACTGAGCATATCTCCCTAGGGTGCACTTGTGTTGTTTGTGAAAAAGAAAGGCGGCTATTTGAGATTGTGTATAGATTACAGACAGTTGAACAAAATCACAATAAAGAATAAGTACCCCTTGCCGTATATTGTTGATTTGTTTGATCAATTAAAATGTGCCACAGTGTTTTCGAAAATAGATCTCATATCTGAGTATTATTAGTTGCTGGTTAAAGATTGTGATGTGTCAAAGACTACTTTTAGAACTCGTTACGGTCATTATAAGTTTTTGGTAATGCCATTTGGTTTGACTAATGCCCCTACTGCTTTTATGAATTTAATGAATCAGGGTTTTCAACCTCATTTGGATATATTTTTGGTTGTGTTTATCGATGATATATTGATCTATTCCAAGACAGAATCAAAGCATGCTTAATACTTGAGAATAGTGTTACAGACTTTGAGAGAAAAATAGTTGTACGCAAAGTTCAGTAAATGTGAATTTTGGCTTCGCGAGGTTGGGTTTTTGGGTCACATAGTATCAGTTGACGGGATTTAAGTTGATTTGAGTAAATTTTCTGCTGTGGTGAATTAGAAACTCCGAAAAATGTTTCTAAAGTGAAAAGTTTCCTTGGTTTAGCAGGTTACTATCGTCGTTTTGTTAAAAATTTCTCGATCATTGCTTCCCGATGAATAGGTTACTATAGAAAAATGTCGAGTTTTTTTGGTCTGATAAGTGCCAATAGAGTTTTGATCAGCTGAAAAATAGGTTAACAGAAGCCCCAATGTTGATTCAGCTTGAGTCTGGGGTAGCATATGTTGTTTACAGTGATGCGTCTCTCAACGGCTTGGGTTGTGTATTGATGCAAGCAGGGAAAGTAATAGCTTATGCTTCATGATAGTTAAAGCCACATAAAAGAAATTATCCTACTCATGATCTCGAATTGGCTGTAATTGTATTCACTTTGAAGATTTGGAGACATTATTTATATGGTGAGAAATGTCATGTGTTTACAGATCACAAAATTTTAATGTATTTAATGACTTAGAAAAAACTGAATTTAAGACAAAGATGTTGGTTAAAGCTACTAAAAGATTATGATCTGGTTATTGATTATCATCTAGGAAAGGCTAATGTGGTTGTGGATGCACTCATTCGAAAGTCGTCATTGTTTGCACTTCGAGCGTTGAACGCTCATTTAGCTCTGAATGAAGATGGTTTGATACTTGCATAATTGAGAACTAAACCCTTATTTCTACAACGAATTTGGGAGTTACAAAACAACGATCGAAATTGATAATGAAGTGACAATTGGTTCAGAAAATATGACTATTGGGTACAATATTAATGATGATGGCACATTGTGTTATCGTGATAGGATTTGTGTTCCGAATAATCTAAATTTAAAACTGGATATTCTGTCTAAAGCTCACAGTAGTACGTATTCTATTCATCCTGGTATGAAGCGTGAAATTTGTGAGTTCGTAGCTAAATGTTTTATTTATCAATAGGTAAAAGCAAAGCATCAAGTACCGTCGGATTTATTACAACTTGTTATGATTCTCGAATAAAAGTGGGAGCGAGTCACGATAGATTTCGTATCTGGTTTACCTGTAACTCTGAAAAAGAAAGATTCGATCTGGGTGATTGTTGACAGATTGACTAAGTCGACACACTTTATTCCAGTCAAAATAGATTTCTTAAGAGATAAGCGGAATTATATGTGTCTGAGATTGTGAGATTACAGGGAGTTTAGACATATATTATTTTTGATTGTTATCCAAGGTTTATATCAAGATTTTAGAGTAAAATTGACGAGGATTTGGGCACTAAACTCAATTTCAGTACAGTGTTTCATCCTCAGACAGACGGGCAATCAGAACAAGTGATACAGATTCTGGAAGATATGCTGTGATGTTGTATACTCGAGTTTGAAAGTAGCTGGGAAAAGTATCTACCGTTAGCTGAATTCGCTTATAAAAACAGTTATCAGTCAAGTATAAAAATGGCATCGTTTGAAGCTCTATACGGAAGAAAGTGTAAAACACTATTGTATTGGTCTGAATTGAGCGAACCCAAAATGGTGGGAGTTGATCTGATTCGAGAAATTGAAGATAAAGTTTGAATTATTCGAGATTGTTTGAAAGCTGCATCTGATCATTAGAAATCGTATGCTGACTTGAAAAGAAAAATATAGAATTTACTATTGGGAATTGAGTATTTCTAAAAGTTTTTTCGTGGAAGAAAGTGCTACGTTTTGGCTGTAAAGGGAAACTGAGTTCGAGATTTATCGGACTGTACGAGATTGTTGAAAGAATTGCTCATGTAGCCTACAGATTAACTTTGCCCTATAAACTTGAGAAAATTCATAATGTGTTCAACGTTTCAATGCTGAGAGGTACAGATCTGATCCTTCACATGTGATTCCTCATAGTGAGATTGAATTTCAGCCTAATTTGACGTATACTGAATTTCAGCCTAATTTGACGTATACTGAGGAACCAATAAAAATTTTGGCTTGAGAAATTAAAGAACTGCGGAATAAACATGTACATTAGTAAAAGTCTTATGGCATTGTCATGGTACAGAAGAAGCTACCTAGGAAACTAAGAAATTGATGAAACTACAGTATCTGAATCTATTCCCAGGTAACAATTTAGAGGATGAAATTTCCTAAGTGGGAGAGACTAGTAACAACCCGATTTTCAGTGGTGACGGAACAGTAGTTTCAGGACCACAAATTTTCATCGTGTTGACCCATAAATATTATTTTTAGAATATTTATAGAGTTATTTGAGTAGTATTAAAATTTGGTTAAGACATTTTAATGTTTAGATAGTTAATTAAAGAAAAATGACTTAATTGTAGAAGGTGCAAATCATGGTTATTATAGCATTTTGGATTATTTAATGGCCTAATTAGTCCTTATTTTAGATAGTGGACGGTAATGGAGCTAAATTTAAAGAAAAAATTGAAAAAATAGTGTTAATGGCAATTTTGTAAATTTTGTAAAATTAAAACAAAATTAAATGTTGTAAAAGGTATTTCTTCTTCATTTTTCACTTCATCTTGCCGAAAACACCATGGAAACCTAGCTTGGAGGTTCGGCTATTGTTTTCTCTAGCATGTCAGTCCATTTTGAGTTTGTTTCTTGTAATTTTTATGTTTTTGAGATCGTTGCAACTAGGTCCAGCTAGCTCGTACCTTTGCTTTTGAATCTGTCAAAAATTTTAGAAGTTTCCATTGATGAATTTTGAATTTTTTTGATGATAACTATTTATTTGAATCTTTGGTTGTGTTGTTTGGTGATTTTGTGAAATAATTTTTGTTAGATTTTGATTTAGGGATTTAATTGTGAAAATGTCAAAATTTTAGGGTTTGATAGTGAATTTGATGTTTAGTAGGGACTGTTTAAGGGCCTAGTATATTTGACTAAAATGTTGACTTGAGAAAAATTGTTAATTTGATGATTTTCGGGTTAAGGGACTAAATTGAAAAAGTTATAAAAGTTAGGGGTAATGGTGTAAATTTGAAAATAAAAGGGTATAAAATGTAAACTGACTTGGAAGGTGAAATTTAATCTAATAATTGAGAAATTTTACATTTTAGATCAAGACTCTGTTGATATTCGTGTAAAAGAAAAAAGTTACTGATTAGTCCCTGAACTTTTACAATTACTACAATTCAGTCCAGGTAAGTTCGTACAGTTTATAATTTAACATTTATATGGAATGTTTGATGATATAATGTGACAATAGATATATTTGATTATAAATGATGTAAAGTTATTCGAGAAAAGTTGTTGAAATTCAATACTTGGATCGAATTGAACGCGGGATAGAGTACAATCGAGATATGGTGTGATATATATATGTTTCCCGAGTAGACCGAGGTTCAGCATTTGTTGTGAACTGATAACATGTTAAATTTGCATGATTTTTTGTCTTTAAATCGATTAATTCTTGAATTGATCCCTACTGAATTAATGATTTTATATTTTAATCCTTTCAGGAGTGCAATTAGGATGCTATGAGTAAAAAACGAGCAGAAAAGGACTAATTTGTAGCATAGTAAGTAAAGTGGGGCCGAATAAAAAATGTGGAAATAGCTAATGACTCATTATATTTCTTTTAACTTTGTAAAAGCCAAAATCAGAAAAAATCTGATTTTATTTTTTGTTAAATTTTAATTATGTATTGGGTGATTAAGTCAAATTTAGTACGTGATATGTATATAAATAGGGCTTTAAGGTAGCTTGGAAGACACACTTGACACTTGATTTTCATTTGGAATTAAATAAGAATTATTTTTTTCCTTCCAAATTTGATGCGTCATTAGCATTCTGCTACTCCCATTTCTATTTCCTTGTTTTAAAAAAATTTGTTTAATTGTTTTCCAAGTCCCATCTCTTCCCAACTTCCATCATTTTCATTCAAATCCAATCCATAGCCAACCAAAGCATGATTAAATCCATGCTTCATTAAATTCCAACTTAGCTTTAGGCCAGTGTTCTTTTCGATCAGAAATCGTGAGATATGTATCCGTACTAAAAATCCTTCCAATCGGTATTCACATTTTTCCTAAGTATTGAGATTGGCAACTCATCCCTTAAAGTTAATTCAATTTCAAATCAAAAAGCGTGTTGGGTTGGAGTCGTGTTTACAAACAGTTAGAGAAACGAGTTGGTCGTGTTGTATTCAGATTTTTAAGAACAAATCAAGGGAGAAGTGATCGGGTTTAAACGTCCGGCGTGATTGAGGCCATTAGTCAGAGTTGGGTTCTTCAGAACGTAAGGCTGTAAAAATTTTGAATCGAGAACGTCTGTATCTTGGTTAGATAATCAGTAAGGGTTGGTTTGTAGGTCGTATCGGGACCAGCTACGAGAGGAATAATTGGTGGTTAGGACGTTCTTAACTGCTATAACCAGCTTATTGTTTGGAGGAGAAAATTAATTTTCGAGAATCGATTCAAAATCTAGAATCCTCCGAGTCTATGGCTGAGGCTTATTATCTCTGATTACAAAATTCGAATTTAATTTCCAATTTAATTAATTATTTATTTATGTTGTTTCAATTATTTAATTTCTAAACATTTCAAAACTCTCCTGATTGATTTGTTTATTTTTCAGCAGGTTCGTTTGGAGCTGTGGCCACGACTATTGCCATAATTATCGACACGACAGAAATTCTGATCACAAGTTAAACACGAAAGTTGATTATAATACCAATCCCTGTGGACTCAACCCTACTACCACTCTTTACTACTATTTAGAGTTATTTTGTAGGAATTATTTTTAGTGGTTTCGACGCCTATCACGAACTTTCATGTTATACTCCTTATTTTGGTGTGTTTCGACTGGACTAGCTCTTCGGAGCCATTGGTGTGTTATCAGGTGGATTGGCTCTTATGAGCATTTGTTATGTTTCGGATAGATTTGCTCTTATGAGCATCTGGCGTGTTTTGGTTGGAATATCGATGTACTCTTATCCGTAAGTCGTTTATCAGATTGTAAATTTTAGTAAGTTAACTTGTTTAGTGATTTTTTTATTTTTGTCATGTATTTGAGTTTTGAATCAAATTTTACAATTCACCGTTGAGATTGTGGTTGACAGGGAACACATATGGTTGTATTATATTATTTGATTTGTTGTACTTACTTCGGTAAGATTTATCATTTTAGTACTTCAAACTTACTAAGCTTCAATGAGCTTACTTGTGTTATTTTTTGTTCTTGTAGATACTTTGAAGGTTGGACGGTCGGATCGGCATTCAAGTCACACTATCCACTCATTTTCGGTAGTTTTTGGAACGTTCATTTTGGATTATATGGCATGTAATAGGCTTGTATGTCATTTCTATTGTTTTGATATGTAAAATGTTAAAATATGATCTTTAAGTGCTAATAGTCAACTTATATGATATATGTGAATGAGGTATGATGTTTATGTGCAAGTTTATGGTAAGAGTGATTGGAATGTTGTGATAAATGTAATACCTAAAAAAATTACTACAGTAAGAAAGTAAGATAATATTCCTGATATAGTAAAATAAGGAAATAAAGTGATAAAAAGGGTAATTTTGAGTAATGTCAACATTGAGAAGTATATTATGACATAGTAATTCAAGAAAGGATTAAATCGAAAAAGTAAGAAAAGTTTTGTGGCCCAAGAGTAAATACTCAAAATTTAAGGGGTTAAAATGTAAATATAAAAAAGTTGAAGGACCAATAGTGTAAATATTTTAAGGGTAGAATAATCTAGAAACTAAGGAAAATGGATGAATTAGGACCAAATTGAAAAGTGAATAATTTTGAGGGACTAAATCGTAATTTTACCAAATTAAGTGATGACTCAAGGATGGAATTTTAAAAGAACATAAAGGGAAAAATGGTCAATTAGAAGAGAGAGAAATCTAGAAGGCAATGATGATGTTGGTGATATTTTAGATTAATTAATTAAATAAATATTAGTTTATTAATATTTTAATTTGATTTTAAATGATATTTTATTATTTTATTATTAATTTATTTAGTATATATATATGTGGAAAGAAATATGAAAAGCAACCAACCCATCATCTTCCATGCATCCAACGTGAGGAGAAGAGAGAAAGAAGAAAAGTTTTGCTTTCTTTACAATTTGGTTCTTCCTCCAAAAACTTATCATTTTCACCTAGAAATCAAAAGAATTTCCATATCCATCAAGAGATAAAGATAACAAGGAGACTATGGGAAGCTAGAATATCAAGTTGGATTCAAGAAATTGAAGCTGGAGGAGAGACAAAATCAAGTTAAAGATTGAAATCAATAGGACAAGGTAAGAAAATTGAGATTTCAATATATTTTTAAGTTTGATATTATTGAAATAGCATGGAAAAGATGTTATAGTAGAGTTTTTTTATATAAAGTCTTATGTTATTGATATATTAGTGAAGAGAAATAAGTGAAAGTGATGGGAAATATTATAGAGAAAGGGAATAAGAAAGTTATAAACTTAGTAATTAACATTTTGCACTAAAACAGTTTTGAACAGCAGCAGTAAGATAATTTTGAAAAATCACCATAAATTGTGAAAATGAAATTAGAGGATGAAAAAAATATGGAATTAAATCTTACTGAGTCTAGTTTCTCATAGAAGAAACGGTGTAAGTAATGGAATTGTAAATCATGACATATAATAGATTTTGTGAGACAAGGTTAGAATAATTTCTGGTTCCCCTGTTCTGAATTTGGAAAATCATAAAAAATTGTAAAAAAATAATTATGGGTTATAATTTATATTTTTAAAATCCTTAAATATTCTATTTTCAATAGAAATAAACAGGGATATCATCCGAATTTTGTACAAGGAGATAATTAAGTTTTAGTGAAGAAGGGTCGGAACTGCCAGACAGTAAAACAGAGGTGAGTTTAAAGAATAAGATGTACTTATTGTCTAAACCAAAAATTCTGAAAATTTTATGGTAAGAAGATATGTGAGTCTAGTTTCATAGAAAATTAATGGATCTCAATTTAGAGTTCTGTAGCTCAAGATATAAATGATTTAGTTACTATGATTCAAGTGGACAACTTTGAATGAAAATATAAATAAATGGTGAAATTATAGATTAAGGATGTTACATATAAGCATGTTATATACATTAAGGATGTGGAATGGAGAGGAGGAGGAGGAAAAATATATGATTATTCAACTAGCATGAGTTTTCATTAAAAATGACCAATTTACATGTTTTAAGTTCAGGGACTAAATTGAACAAATGTGAAACTTTAAGGGTAAATTTGTAAAAATGTCAAAAAGTGACCCAATTGCATGAAATGAATTGTTTTATTATTTAAATTAGTAAATTGATTGAAATATTAATTTAGATCAAGATTGGGTGGAAATTCGAGAAAAATAGAAATTTTCCAAAATGTCCCTGAATTTTGCTATTTCTGCAATTTAGCCTGGTAAGTTCGTATGAACTATATTTTGTATAATTTTAATAGAAGTGAATGCTATTTGGTAATGAATATTATATATATGTGTGTTTTATTATTGGAATTGAATTATTATTGGTAATAGGTATAATTATTAGATGTTTTGAAATGATTATCGGAAGCTCGATTGGGTTGGAAGCTTGTTGGAGATATATCACATTATCCATTGGTTCTATTGGTAATTTTGGATGATTTGATTCTGGTTATAATGACTTGTATAAGTTAAATTGGTTAATGTTAGCTCATAAATGTTTTGATTTTGATTGGTTATAAATATGAATGCTTGATGAAATGAAATGTCTGAAAATTAATTTGTAAACTCTGATAATGCTCTATAACCCTATTCTAGAGAAGGATACGGGTTAGGGGTGTTACAATTGAGGTGCCTATGTTTTGTATATTGGTTGAATGTTAGATGGTGTGATTTAAAATACTTTGAATGATAGTTCTTTTTGTTGTAAAATTGTATATACTTATGGTATCAATGATGATACATTGGTTAGGCATTTAAGATGGTTGATTTAGCATGTTTTTAGCTTGTTTGAGGTCACTTTGAATAGGTCTTTTGGCTGGTAAATAGATTACTTAGAGTCCAAGTAAGCTTGAATTGGTAAACTTGTTGTTTAAAGTTCATTTTGGTCCACACGGCCTGAGACACGGGTGTGTGACTCAGCCGTGTGGCGACATGGCTGTGTGTCATCTGATGAGTTCTTTAAGGTGCAAGTCAGTGAGTTACATGGCCTAACCCACGACTTGGCACACGAGCGTGTAGAGCAACTCAGAGAGTTACACAGCCTGGCACACGAGCGTGTGACATGACCGTGTGACCAAATTTAGAGAGTTACACGGGTGAGGATACAGGTAGGGACACGGCCATGTGTCCCTAGTTCAATTATTACAAGGTTTGAGACAGCGACGTATGTCTCAACCGTGTGAGGCACATAGCCTGACCACACGACCGTGTGACCCCTACTTTGCAAATTTTTAATTTTTTTCCTAAACATTCTAAACTATTTCAAATTGATCCCAAATTGTTTCTAGGTTATTTTTAGAGCCTCGAGGGCTCGATTTAGGGACATTTTGCATGAGTATGAATGATTTATGATATGATTATTATACCGATTAATAAAATGTTCATATGTTTCTGATTGTTCTATAATACACCGTAATCCTAATCCAGCGACGAAGACGGGTTAGGGGTGTTAAAATTTATCACGTCGCGACGTGGAGCCTAGTGACGTCGCGATGAGCTTCTAATGGCTTGAGTCTTTATCATTTTGTCTTAAATTGAGTTTTGGCTACTTAGGAAGCTTTCGAAAGCTCGTTTTAAGCTTAGTTAAGTGAGAAAATCACATTCTTAATGCATTATGAATGTTTTGTTGATATGATATTATTGTAGTTGTTTCGGAAACAAATCTAACATCCCGATACCTTGACCCAGAGATTAGGTCGGAGAAGGGGTGTTACAAAAATAGTTGCCATTTTATAATTTGAATTCATCGAATAAATGCTATTAGTAGACTAATACCATATAAGTTAATCAAGTCATCTCTAAAAGCTAATCAAAACTCTATGAACCCAACTAGAATCGTGAGGAGTTAAGATGCCTTCAACCAAGATAGTATACTATGCATTTCCCTCATCATTCAACAAAGCCCAAGCCTTACAATTTTGCATCCCCAACAAAGGAATAGATAGTCAACGTAAGAATTATCATCATCCCATACACCATTTAAAACCTTTATTAATAAGATCTTAGTAGCATGAATGCTCCTCCAAACAAAAAAAAGGATTACTACCTTCTTCCCCATCACGAAAGCTATATTAACTAAACAAATTTAGAATATTGAAGGATGGAGAATGAATTCCACAACTCTTTGAAGAAAATCTAAAAGAAAACTACTATTAAAAAATAACAAGAAAGAAATCTTATACAAAGAAACTAACTCCCAAAGTTGAAAACTTTATTAATGAAAACAATTATGTCCTTAGTAAATAATAAAGAGGCCCTTTTATAGGCCAGTTAAGTACATCCAAATAAAACTCTAACTATACTGAAACTCTTAATCTAAATAAAAGTGATTTCAAAATGTGTTTCAAAGTTAAGAAATAGATCTTTGAACGCTATGATGACATCTCAACTAAAAAATGCCTGGATCCCTTCCAAAAATGCACCGCAAGTCGACTGATTGTAACATGGCTAGGCGAGTGGGCTTGATTGGGGTCCTTGAAGTGTAACGCCTAAGCTTGCTAACATTTTCCACACGTGCCTGCCATCATGCATTGAAATTTTAAGTTCACAAACAAAATTGGTCCCTCCTATTTCATCGTTGCTCAGTATTGAATTCCAAAGCCCATCGTCTTGAAGCTTCAACTCTTCTTCTCAAAATTTATTCGTGATAATGCCTTGAACGAACAAGTTGAGTTTTACCTTCAACTGCTTGGATTTGGATATCATGATTGGGCCTTAAGGGAGACTAAGCCCATCTTTATCATGGACTTTGAATTAGGTTGGGCCGCTCGTATCATAATCCTTGTACTTTAGATAAAAAATCAAACGGATCAAAAATCAAATGAGTATATAAACTAGTATATATATACAAAGTAATGAACATGAGTATTTTAGCAAGCTTGGAGTTCTAAGTTAATTGTTTGAATTCCAAAATGCTTCCTTAATAATTATTTTATAATTTTCATCTTTAATTAATAATTAATAATTTCTCTAATTAATTTTTATCCTTAATTAATAATTTAATAAATATTTTGGTGATATATGTATAATTTAATATAAGGTATTGGAACAAATTAGGTAAGTTTTAATTTCAAATTATGATTATAAAGAGCAGTAAAAGAAATAGAATGTTAGTAAAAAAAATGCAATTTGGTTTTACTTTTAAAAATGTTAACATGAAATCTAAATAAAATTACGTGATATTAATTTATTTCTATTTTTTACGTATAAGAATCTGAATAAGATTCTCTAAAAAAAATAACATTAATTATTTTCATTTTATATTAAATTATAACACCCTAATACAATTATAAAAAATAATCATAAATAATTTATTCCATAAATTTGCAAATAATATATTTTTTTTAAATCTCAAAAAAGCTAATGGAATTTGATTCACAATTGATTTGTATTACCATAAATATAATTAGCAGCAGTATAGTCATGACAAATTTATCACCATATAAGTATTTAATCAATTATATTTAATCATATACACCAAAGTACAATCTAATAGAAAAATTGATAACAAGTATTGCTGGCATAGTTTTACCAAATCCTGATTGTTAGATCATTTTACTTTCTCTTTTACCGTGCCTCCCTTCCAAAAAGCAAAAATGCCTCGTTTTACTTTTTTATTTTTGGTTGTAAGGATGTATGAAAAAAATATTTTATGAATCCTCTTACTAATTAAAAATAAATACATCATTTTTCTTTCTAAATCATCTCTCCTTACCAATTGTATATATGATTTGGAAAAAAATAATTTATTTAAATAATGTGGTAAGGACACAAATAACATTTGAATGTGGCTCTCTCTTTCCTCTTTCACCTTATCAGGTCAAGTTTTGCTAAAAAAAACCCTAAAATCTAAAGCTCTCCAAACAAGATACGAAGATATGTTACTTCGATGAATCGTCTTTGCCATCCAATGAAGCTAATTTTGAATTATGTATTTTCTTTCTCTTTTATTGGTTTTTTTTATTCTCAACTTGCTTCTTATAGGTTTAATTTCGTTTGAGGGTTAAAGTATAGGTCTTTTTTGGGGGTATTAATTCAAGTTAGATGGGAGCTAATAGTAGCTATTGGTTAGAGGTGTTTATGGGTTGGGTTGAGTTAGGTTTGGATCGGACCTAGGCATGATATTAACACATTTTATGCTTATCCAAGCTCGGCTCAACTCGAAATATGGGCTTAAAATTTTACTCAAACTCATTTTAAGCCCCCGTATTATTATTTTTAAATAAAAATATATTTATATCATTTTAATTTAATATTTAATAAATTTATGTATTTTTATTTATTAATATTTTATATATAGTCATCTTAATTTTTTAATGTTTACATTATAATAATATTATATACTATTATAAATTTAATTTATATATATTATAAATTATATAATATATAAAAAATAGCATAATATAAAATATTACTAACTTAAACAAACGGGCCGGATCGAGTCGAGCTTGGGCCTCGAATGTTCAAGCCTGAGTTCGCCTCATATTTTAAACGGGCCTAATATTTTTGCCCAAGCCTATCTTTCGGGTTTAATATTTTTGCCCAAACCCTCCCAAATTTTGGGCAAATCTTTAGGCTTGGGCAAGAAACCTAGTTCATGAACAATTCTACTATAGGTGAAGAGTTCAGTTGAATTTGTTGATTAACGTTTGAGGGTAAGTTTATTGTTGAATTGTTAGTAGTTAAAAATGATAGGATTGATTCAATGATGGAAATGTTATTGAAGTGTTTATGCATGTGATGTTCTAGTGAAGAGAAGATGTAACAAAGGTAGATGTGGTGGTATTGACTAGGTAGTAAGTGGATTGATGGGTAGATGATTGTTTGGATTAATGGATGAAACTCAGTAATTGAGGTGGTATGGTGATTGGATTGTTGAAAGGGGTTTGATGATGCATAGGGGTGATGGTGCACAAAGATCTAACGATGGGTTGCTGAGAACAATTTATTGATTTTTTTTTTTGAAAAATCCAATTGCTAACTCCCTCATTCTATGATACAAGTGTTATTTTATCCTAGAATATGAGAGTAGTTCGCATGAGACACGACAATCTTACAATTTTTGTGTAGCTAACCAAAGAGTAATGCCTCATTGGTATTATTGAAGGTGTCTGGAGAGGTCACCATTTGAACCAAACAGTTAAAGGGACTAAATTGTAAAACATAGAAAAATTAAGGATTTTTTTTATAGAATTTTCTTTTTGATGTTTTTACAAGTTTTTTTGTAATATTTGATTTTTTTAATGTTTTAAATATAGTAACATGTTTATACATTTAAATATACAAATATAAAATATTATATTTTAATATTAATGGGCTAAAATCCAAAATTTCATTACCATTGAAATAAAATGAAAATTATTTATAAAAACAACTCATTAACCCAAATTTCAATCCAAGTTTTAAAAGTTTTAAATTTTCTATCTATTAAATTTACTAAATTCATTTTAATTTTTATTTAATAAAAACCTTAATACAATGCCAATTTTTTTTTTAAAAAATGGTAATTCTTTTTTTACAAATCTTTAAACCTTTTGTTATTATGTTACAAAATATTATTATTCATATTAAAAATTAATTTTTCAAAAAATTCATAATACAATATCGTTTTTTTTAAATAGTATTTTTTTTACAAACTTATAAATATTTTTTCATTATTTTATAAAATACTATTTTATTAATACATACAACCAAATTCGTACATTATACAAATATGCAAACTCGCTATTATATATTTTAAAAATTTTATATGATGACATCATCATTACCACGTGACACAACCATAAATTGTCATGTCATCAAATTTGAATGGTACTATAAAAAAAATACTAGCATGGCGGATAGAAAAAAAAAAGAATTCAAGTACTAATCTGAAAAAAAAAGTATCAATTTAGATGAGTTGTCAAATTTAGGAGTAAAATAATGTACTAATTTGTAAAAGAAAAAACCTTAAGGGCTTGTTTAATAGTGCTTAAAAAATATTTTTGGTTTGAAAAACACTTTTGTAAGAAAAGCCGTACTAAACAAGCTACTTTTAAGTGAAATTTTTAACTTTTCAAAAGTATTTTTGAAAAGTAGAAGGTAAAACTTTTAGTTTTTCCTCTCTCAAGAGCACTTTTGGTGCTTAATTATTTATTTACCCTCCAACAACATAATATTTTCCCTTCTTTTTCTTTTCTTGATACTTAATTACAAATGTGTTAAAATCATGAATTAAAAATAAAAAAAATGTTCCAAAATAATACAAATGTGTTAATATCTAATTACAAATATTTAATAGTTATATTTAAATTTTTAAAATATAGTTTATATATTCTAATTAAATTTTATAAATAATTAATATCTATTGCTTAAAAATATTTAAAATTTATATTTCATACATTAAAATATTAGCAAAAAGTTATAATAAATTGTTTTTATATTCTTACTAAAATATAATAATATTAACTAATTTGAATACTATTTAAATGCATATTTATTACTTGATAATACCATGTCTAAAATGGACATTTTATTTTTCAAAAGCACTTTTTAACAACAATGCTAAACACTCAAATCTTAAACCAAACTTTTTAAAAACACTTTTTAAAAGCATTGCTAAGCTAGCCATAAGTATCAATTTAGGTGGAGTTGTCAAATTTGGGGGCTAAAATATGTATTTAAGGTTCCGGAAATTATGTGGGTATCATTTTTAAAATCACAAGTTTTAAAAAATTAATGCTTCGTTTGGTTTTGAGAAACAAATGTTTTTTTTTCATTTTCGTTTTCTTAGAAAATGGAAGACATTGGAGAAGATGTGTTTAATTGAAAATTTTAAAAATAATTTTTAAAAAATAAAAAAAATATGTGAAAATTAGAACACAATGAAGAAGTTGTTTTCATTCTTTATTAAAAATGTTTTGGAAAACTGAAAAAATATGAAAATAAGTGGTTTTAAGTTTAAATTTTGCCTGGATTCAAATTCATATAGACACAAATATTTTGTTTTCAACAATTTTTCAAATATAAATGTAAACTTTTTAGATTTTATTTCATATGTTTCTATTATAGAAAAATAAGTATCAAACATGTTTTTATTAGTGATCATGCTTATCACGCTTATCAATAATTGTTCAGTATAATGACATGTTTATCATGCTTCTCGGTAAATAATATCGAGGTATGTCTTGCGTACTTTCAATTAAAAGAATTAGTGGCATGTGTACATGCTTCCAATACAATCAATGTTGTACATGATATGTAACATAATTACATACATAACACAATTTTAGTCATGGCAAATTTACATGCACATCAAACAATAATACAAAATTTAGCATGCTATACACACATTCCATTCACAATTTCATCACCCAAACATGACATTTAACATTTAGGCTTCCTATTTAATTACGTACCTTACTCAACACCTCACTTATTTGCATTTAGGTCATTCGGTCAAACCAAAATCAGCAATCAAATGACATTATTTAATATATTTATTTGAGTATTAGGTTATTTAGACTTAGGGAAGACCTACACCTTAATTCGCAAACTGTAACACTAAACCGTAAAATCCGCACTTCCGTATTAAGCCTTAGATGAACCTAGATACAAAAATAACACTTAGAATAATAATATACGATTAATGACCAACCTTGAAACACCCCCTAAGGATTCGGCCAAATCAATGCTACACCAACTATTTTTCAGATCTAATTCGACAAGCTAACTTACATTGATTTGATGCGAAACGAGGTTGTGAATGAAATCTAACTTCATTGCTAATTTAGGACGTTCAAATCAGCACCTACGATTAAAATATTAATAAAAATCAGTATTCAATAATCAATTAAAGGCCTTAGATCAATCAGTCAAAACAATATCTTTTAACAAAAATATTACAGTACAATCACTTGCAAAAACTACACTTACGCTTCTCGTTAATTAGATCTGAGATGTCGGATGAATGTATTTGGATACCTTATCAATTTGGAATGTTAAGGGTTGTTTTAAATAGAGAAATTTTAAGGAAAACACTATTGTAAGGGGGAGAAAAAGAAGAAAAAAAATAGCAACAAAACAATGATGCTCCAAGGGTGACAACACGTCCAATGGTGGAACAAAGGGATTAGTTTTAGATAAACACCAAAGAGGATTTTTGGAAGTCAGGGGTCACATTTTAGAGGCAGGAAACATTAATAAAATGGCTGTAAAAATAGCAGTAAAAATCAACAACAAAAGAAAAAGAAAGTAGAGGGAAAAGGGAACAAACCAACACCGTCACAAATGGAGGAGAGGGGGCGGCAATGGAGATTTAATGGTAGCAAGGAGAGGCTGATTTTGGGTGATTTTAGAGCAGAAAAGGTCTAATTTAAAGACAAAAATGGTGAGAATCACATTGTTTAGGACGACACAAAAAGGAAGAAAAAGGGAAAAATTGAGTGAAAAATGGAGGGGAAGAGGAAAGGGATGACTAGGAAGGAAAAAGAAAATGAATAGTCTAAAAACTTAATGAAAAATAACTTATTACCTAGGTTAAACTAGGTTGACCAGCACAAACATAGAGGAGTGGGAGAAAAAATAGAAAAATTAATATTTTACAAGGGAAAAGCTTCGAACTCGGGTCTTTATGCCAATTAGATTGCCTCCTTATTTTATCTTAACCATTAAGCCAATTTCTAATTCTTAAAATCATTTTATAACATTTATTTTTAAAACAATGCGTGACACCTACTAGGGTTTGAAACAAAATTTGCAAAATAACCAAAATGGTGCAAAGGAAGGGAATTGAACTTAGGTTTCAATGATAGTTTCACTAACACTAAACCATCAAACCAGTAACTTTTTTTTCAAGAACATACAAAGATAACCTTTAAAAGCCAGGGTGTGACAACTCTCGATTCACCAACCTAATTTTTTCTAACCCAATTTTTGGGATGTGATAATTCTCCCCTCCTTAAAAGAAATTTTGTCCTCAAAATTTTCTTAGCCACAAAATTTGATACCCTTTTTTTAAGTCGAGCTACCATGCTTTCGCTGTGCAACTCTGATTCCAATACAGTTCCAGATAATGCTTCCTCTTAAAGTCCCAACATCACTTGGGACACTGCATCATTCCCTAGTCTCTTGATCACCGCCTTCCGCAGTAAGCACAATCACGTTGTCATTTGTCTCAGGGTTAGGTGCAATTCCCCTGAAAAACAAATGACTTAGCTTGGGCAGCTCGTTGTTGAGCCCCACAGTTCCTCGTTCTACAGTTATTCATTATGTATCCTAAAATCATAGGTTTGATCTACAGTTTCAAAGAATAATCACTAGTTACTTTTAGTTAGTTCTTAGGTTCTTATATTACAGTTTCTGAAAAAAATACAATTACTAGTTATTTCAGTTTTATGTCTACAACAATACACTCCTAGTGTTCACCTACAATTTAGCAATAGCAATTTTCTACAGCAACCGTTATTGGAGTATCGGACCTATTTTTCTTTAAAGAAAATTATTTTCATAAATTCCTGTGGCTTGCTTTTCCCAAAATGCCCCTTGTTTTCAATGAATGCAGGCAAACCCATTTAAACTTCAGGCCGAGTTTATGAACCAGGCTATGATACCACCAAATGTAACCTCCCAAACCTGGCCTAAACATTATGACCGAATTCCGAAGGTTACATTAGCCATCAAAATGGCTAAGAAAAATGTCTGATTGTAAAATCACTATTTTGTTAAGTTTTCAGAAGAATTAGCGTGGTTGCATAAAGCTTGTTAAAAACATCAGTGATACGAGAACTCAATCCAATTCAAAGGCCATAATAGAGATGGGCTTAGTTTCCCTCACGGCCTAATCACGAGATCCAAATCCAAGTAGCTAAAGTCAAAACTCAACTTATTCGTTCAAGACGTTATCACAAAAAAATTTAAGAAGAAGAGTTGAAGCTTCAAGACAATGGATTTTGGAGTTCAATACAAAGTGAGGATGAATTAGAAGAGACTAATTTTGTTCGTGGGCCTAAACTCTCAATCTATGATGACAAGCCTATGTGGAAGAAGTTAATAAATTCTCTTTGAGTTTTTCTTTTCAAGATTTTTTCTTGATTTAAAAAAATTAACAATATTTTTAGATTGTGGGGATCATTTTTAAACTTTTTCTTGCTAAGTTTTCTTTTTGGGAGGGGAAATTAGAGCCACTTGAAGTGGGTTGTGGATTCTTCTTGTTTCCAAGGCTCCTTAGGACTTCTACAGGCCACGTTGTGTGAAAATCCAAGTTTTTTTCCGAATGTCTAGAACCCTAAGTCAAATCTGCGACTTGGACAAACTTATGATCCTTTTTCTGCTATCATCCTTATCAACTGGTTAATTAGGTCATCCCTTATTAAGTTCAATTTATTAAAAGGTTGTGTCATTTGAAATAAAGCTTAGTTGGTTACGTAAAAAAATCCCTTATTAAAACCTAAGTTTTACCGTTGTGCAACGAAAATTTTATTGTGTTTGATTTTCATAGAAAATTCCATATTTTAAGTCATATTATGCCGTTTCCCAAATTTGTTCAGTTTCTGTCAAAACTCATGCATGCAAAAATCTCAGTTTAAAATGTCTCATACCATCGTCCAAACTTAAATAAAAAATTACAATCCAAAATAAAACAATACCTAAATAATTAAAGTAATTTAAAAAAACTTCAATGCCAGAAAATACGTAATGAGACCTTCGAATGTCGAATTTGAGCCTAGTCTTATGGGTTATCTATAAGGAGTAAACTAGGGGGTGAGTTTAAAAAGCCTAGTGTGAGTCTAAGAGTTATTTAAGCAAACACATAACAATACAATAAGACGTAGGGACATCAATAGAATGACCATAACAAATAAAACAATTTATCAATCAGTGCACATATGCATTAACTAAAGACTATAAAGCCATCTCATGGAGTTCATATCAATAAGATTTCTTATTAAATCATAAGAATATACAAAATGGAGTATGGGCATGGTATGATGCAAATGATGCAATGCAAAAGGTTCCTATCCAACCATCTGCTACACACCACGAGTTCCTTAGAACCCGTTTGCCGAACAACAAATAGTGCGAGTCGTAGCTTGATGTGGATAAACCACCAGTATAGTAGTGCAAATAAACTGCCAATATATGTAGACAAGTAGGCAATAATGCGATAAAATTTCCAATCTCCTCAAATCTTTGGTGCAGTGCATTGACAATAGTATTGTGGACTTTAAGTGCTGTCTGGTTCACCACGAAACTCCTCTGTCAACCAAAAATACCCACCCCATGCAAATGAAAATATGACATACAATCAGTGAAGCACTTCATGCTTATCAATAATATTTCAATACAATGACATGCTTATAATGCTTCTCAGTAAATAGTATCGGGGTGTAGCTTACATATTTTCAATTAACAGAATCAGTGGCATGTATACATGCTTTCAATACAATTTATGTCGTACATGGTATGTAACATAATTACATATATAACACAATTTCAGTCACGACAAATTTACATGTACATCAAATAGTAATACAAAATTTAGCATGCTATACACGCATTCCATTCACAATTTCATCACCCAAACAGGACAATTAACATTCAGACGTCCTATTTAATTATGTACCTTGCTCGACACCTCACTTATTTGCATTTAGGTCATTCAAAAAATCCAAAATAAGCAATCAAATGACATTATTTAAATATATTTACTTAAGTTTTAGGTTATTTAGACTTAGGGAAGACCCATACCTTAATTCGCAAACTGCAACACTAAATCGTAAAATCTGCACTTCCACTCTTAAGCCTTATATGTGTGTAGATCCAAAAATAAAACTTAGAATGATAATATAAGATTAATGAAAAGCCTTGAAGCACCCCTTAAGGGTTTGACCAAATCAGTGCTACACCAACTATTTTTTAGATCCAATTCGACAAGTTAACTTACACTGATTAGATGCGAAATGAGGCTACGAACGAAATCCAACTTCACTATTGATCCGGGACGTTCAAATTTTCACATAAGGTTAAAATAGTAATAAAAATAAGTAGCCAATAATCAATTAAAGGCCTTAGATCAATCGGCCAAAGCAATATCATTTAAAAAAAATTATGATACAATCACTTGTAAAAATCACGCTTGCGCTTCTATTTAATTAGATCTGAGATGTCGAATGAACGTATTTGGATGCCCTATCAATTTGGAATATTAAGGGTTGTTTAAAATATAGAAATATTGAGGAAAAAAATTGCTATAAGAGGTAGAAAAAGAAGAAGAAAAATAGCATCCAAACAATGGTGCTCCAAGGGCGACAACACCTTCAACAACTGTAACAAAGGGATCGATTTTAGATCGACACCAGGGAGGATTTTTAGAAGCGAAGGGGATGAATTTTAGAATATGGAAAAAATAATAAAATGGCTGTAAAAATATTAGAAGAAATCGATAACAGAAGAAAAAGAAAAGAAAGGCAAAAGGGAACAAATTGGCACCGTCACGAGTGGAGGAAAGGGGGCGACAATGAAGACTTAATGGCTGCAAGGAGAGGCTAATTTTGGGAAATTTTAGTGAAAAAAGGTCTGATTTAAAGAGAATAAAATTGATAATATGTCTGGAAAAAATGGAAGAAAAAATAATAAGTTAAACGACGACACAAAAATGGTGAGAATCACACTATTTGGGACAACACAAAGAGAAAGAATAGGGAAAATTAAGAGAAAAAGGGAGAGGGAGGTGAGAGTGACAACTAGGAAGGATAAAGAAAATGAATAGGCTAAAAACTTAATGAAAAATAACATATATACCTAGGTTAAACTAGGTTGGACGACACAAACATAGGGAAGTGGGAGCAAAAATAGAAAAATTAATATTTTGCAAGGGAAGTGATTCAAACTCGGACCTCTATGCCAATTAGATTGTCTCATTGTGTAGCAACCCGGTATAGTGGTGTCGAAAAGTATGATTTTGGGTTTTGTTTTAATGAATCGAGCCTATAAATAATTAATAAAAATATTTACGGAGTTATGTTATAAATGAATTGAATCAATGATAAGTAATTTAGTTGATTTGAGTATTTAATCTAGTCCAATGATTAAATTATAAAATTAGATCGCTATAAATTTTAATTTGACAATAGTTAAAGGGATTAAAATTGCTAATAAGTCAAAAATTTAAGATGGCATTAAGACATGCCAAATTTGTGGCTAAAAAAGTGGTTGTTATGTTATAAGTATTATTTATTATAAAAAAAGAATAATAATAGTAAAGTGAAATGATGTAAGTGGAAGGAGAGAGAAGATGTCTTCTCCATCCTTCCACACACGAGAAAAAAAATAAAAAAGAAATAGAGGAAATTGCTTAAGGTTTTCAAGTTTTAACCCACAAATTGGTGAATGTAACTTACTAATTTTCTTATAAGTTTTATATTTTTTAGACCGGGAATCATAATTTAACTAACTTGTGTATCAATTTATAAAACTGTTATGGTTTCAAAAAGTTACCATTAATGATTTTTCTATGTTTTTGATGTTAAATTGATAGATTTTTAGTGTATACATGAAAAAGGACTAGATTTTGAAGTTAGATGTTAGATTTTTCACTTGAGAAAATAAAGTGGATGTCAGGTAGAGTTGTTATGAGATTTTGTTAGAAATCGATAATATAGGGTTTAAAATAGAAGGAAATTAAGTCGGATTATAAATTGACGCTTAGAATGGAGAGTTATGCTCGTTTTGATTTTAAGAATTTAAATTGAATGAAATGTAAATTTTGTCTGAGATAATAATTGATTATGAATTGGGTGAATTATTGATGTCATTTGTTTATGTTAATTCGTAGTTACTGACAATTCAATTTCTTCAAAAGCGAAGGAATTGTATAACGAAGGAAGGAAGTATCACCAGAACTCAACTTATTATTTATTTTTCCTTTTAATTTCATTGTTAGGTAAGTTGGAAAAACGAAGGAAGTTACACATGAGTGGTTGACTAGAAATACAATATTGAGTTTGATTATTGTGATAGAGAGTTAAATTGTATAAAAAATTGAAATAATTTATTTAGTAAAGTTGCGCATTAGGCTTGAACATGAGACAAATCATGCCATGTTTTATATGAAATGACATTCAACGGAAGATGTTATTGAGATCAATAGAATGGGAACTTAACTGTGAATGAAATTAGACTATTGGTTGTTGTAATAAGTTTTGGGAAAAGTTGAGAATAATTAATTTGTTATAGAATCGAGAAAAATAATAATTGCTTCGATTATAAGTCAATGAGCGCCAGACGCATTTTCCTTTGAATGTCTCAACCATGGCTTTCACAATTACTACTTCAGCTGAGCCGATGTGCGTAGGGCACAAATTGTTTACGTCAGATGTACTGATATAAAATTACTTCGACTATTGGTCAATGAGCACTGGACGCACTAACCATTGGATGTACCAACGAGTGCTAGGCATGATTATTACTTCGGATTAACCGATGAGCACTGGGTGCAACTTGTTTAGTTCGGGAGGTATTGATGAGGCACTAGGTGTCAAATTATAGTATTAATAGGATCTGTAAATTAGTTCGAATCTGAGCTATGTATTAGCGAACATCAATATTGAATAAGAAGAATGGTTTGATTCAAACTAGTAACGTAGTGCAATATGAAAAAATGAGACAAAATCGAATAAGGTTGTATACATCGTTAGCATAAAGTGTTAATAAGTTCGTTAAAATAGTTTGGTCAGTTATAATATCGCATTTGGTTTGTTTGGGATACATGTGGATATTAATATATTGGATAAATTTTGATATAAAACATACTTGAATTGGTTTAAGGAAGAAACAAATCAACTGAATCCAATTATTTAAATTTCATGCTATATTGAGTAAGTTATAGTAATACTGTTTGAAATTAATACTCACCGAATGGTCTTGTTTTCATACGGTGGATAGGTGTATTTTGAGATTTTGTACTCAGAGTCGTCAGCATCTAACCGAAAAATCCTAGACTCTACAAAGTCTGTATATTTTGTTTTGTTTCAAGTTGGCATGTACTTGGTTTTTAGTAAAGTCATTTTGCTATAGATATGTATTTGTGACATAAAAAAATTAACTTTTGGTTGCTATAATTATAATATTATTAGTTAATTAAATGGTTTTGATATGATATGCTTAGTTTGCGGTATGTTTCAGAATATCGAAGTGTTGGGATTTGATTTGGGAGATGATTTGAATATGGATATATATTGTGAAATCTAAATTTTGTAGGGGTTTTTACGTAAAATAAGCAGAAATGCTGCAAATTGTTTTTTTAAAAATAATTTACCACTACACTACCATTTCAATAAAGTGAAATAGTAAAATAGATTGTTTCGGCATTTGAATGTGGCATTTTATATTTATATCCTCTAATTAGGTCGGATAGAAGGTGTCACATTTAGTGGTATCAGAGCTATAAATTTAGTCGATTCTCAGATTAGATCGAGTTAAGAATTGAGTTTAGAAGTACATGCCAAAGTTAAGTCAAGTCTGAGTCGAGATTTGGATGTTGATTATATATTTATTTCTTGTTTTTCCTGTTTTGTAGCTAAAGGTGTTTGTTGAAGCCTGAAATGAAGTTGATCATGATGTAAATAGTGGTGGTTCTTCCTCTGAGAATGAAACCAGAATTGGGTCAGAAACATGTGTTTTGGACTCAACTGGTGCTCAATAGCCTAGGGATGCTAGACATAGACCCAAGTGTCATAGTGATGAAAACTTGCTCTGTGTTATAGCAGAAGCTCTTCAATGAGTAGTCGAAGCTACTCCTTCAACTATTCCAGCACCGGTAAATTAGCGAGCACCGATAAAAGGAATTGAAAAAATATGATGCCACAAAATTTATGGGTTTAAAAGGGATCAATCGATCATCAGCTGAAGATTGGGTTGAATTAACAAATCGAGTAGTGCAACAACTCGAGTGTACTTCACTAAAATGTGTCACATGAGACGTCTTTCTCTTGAAAGAAGAGGCATATTTATGGTGGAAGACGGTTACACACCATGTATCAGCAGATCAAATTGATTGGGAATTTTTTTATTCTGAATATCAAAAGATATACGTTGGCCAATTATATTTGGAAGACCAGAACCATGAGTTCTGAACATTGAGACAGGGTGAAATGTCTGTGATGGATTATGAGTGAGAGTTTCTTTGGCTCAATAAATACTTCTTAGAGCTTGTGCCAATAGAAGAAGAGAGTTGTAAGTGGTTCCTTCGAGGATTGCTAGATGAACTCAGAGTTTAGTTGGTTTCTCATAGAATTAAGGAGTTTGTTCACTTGACTAAATGAGCTAAAATGGTAGAACAAGCATTGGGTCTTTATAAGAAATCTACATTCTCTTGAGCTATTGGGAAATGAGCGGGGACTTCTAGTTCATATCAGACATTTAAAAGAGCTAAAGAAGCTTACGAGTCTAAGAGAACGAACTCAAGATTTTCTAGACTTGGCAAAGCTCGAGATCGTCAACTGTTAGTATCAGTGGGTAACGTGAGAGGTCCTGCAAGAGATTCTAATATTCCATCCTATGTTCATTTTAGGAAAAAGCATCAAAGTGAATGCTGGAAGTTGACAAAAGCTTGTTTTCGTTGTGGATCTTTGGAACATTTTGCTCAGGATTGTCCGAAGAATGAAGTTGCTTCTCCAGTTATCGTTCAGAGGTCCACTCCTTCTGTTAGGGGCCAAGGAAATCCTCATGGTGGGTTTGTTTCATGAGGAATTTAGAGGAAAATATGGGTTCAACTACTCAGCAATCAGAGGCTAGAGCTCTAGCGCAGGCCTATGTTGAGTGGACCCGTGAAGAGGGCGATGCTACAACTGTCGTAGCAAGTATATTTCTTTTATGTTCAGTACCTGTATATACCCTGTTTGATTTTGGTTCATCTATATAAATGCTAGTTTTGTGAAAATAAGGAATTTAAAGTCGAAAATGTCAAGTATTGTAATTGTAGTGACAAGTCCTTTAGGACAAACCATATTAGTTGATCAAGTTTGTAAGTGATGTCCATTGGAAATCCAAAACATATTCTTTCCTGTTGATTTATTAATTATGTCGTTTGGTGATTTCGATATGATTCTGGTATGGACTGGTTGACAGAATATGGTGTAATTCTAGATTTTTGTAGGAAGAAAATTTTAATCTAGGGTATGAATAGAGAGATAGTGGAAGTAAATGGTATTAGATCGAATGGTTCGACTCGTGTCCTTTCTTCAGTTCAAGCTAATAAGCTCATGAATCAAGGCTGTGAAGCTCTTCTAGCCTATGTCATTAACTCAAATTTGAAGGAGCGATAGATAAGTAAAATTTGAACAGTGTACCAGTTTTTTGATGTGCTTTTGGAGGAATTACCGGGATTGCCACTTGATCGAGAAGTTGAGTTTATGATAGAAGTTTTCCTGGTACACCCCCTGTATCAATAGCTCCATATTGGGTGGCACTAACATAATTAAAGGAGTTAAAAATTCAATTGCAAGATTTGTTGGGTCGTGGATTTATACACCCTAGTATCTCGCATTGGGAGCTCCAATTTTGTTTGTTAAGAAGAAAGATGGATCCATGCAGCTTTGTATTTATTATCGCCAACTAAATAAGTTGATGATTAAAAAATCGATATCCTTTGCCGCGCATCAATGATTTGTTTGATCAGTTGAAGGGAGCCTTAGTCATTTCTAAAATTAACTTGAGATCAGGGTGTTACCAGTTGAAGGTGAAGGATAATGATGTACCAATAATAGTGTTTCGTACGCGGTATGGTCACTATGAGTTTCTAGTAATGCCATTCGGACTAATGAACGATGTTGCGGCATTCATGGATCTCATGAGTGGTATATTACAACCTTATTTAGATCAATTTGTGGTAGTATTTATTGATAATATTCTGGTATATTCAAAATTGGAGACCGAACATGATGAGCATCTTAGAATTGTATTGCAAGTATTGTGAGAGAAGGAATTATAGGGGAGGCTTAGTAAATTTGAATTCTGGTTGTTAAAAGTGGTTTTTCTAAGGCATGCCATTTTAGCTTAAGGAATTCGAGTTGACCCAAAAAATATTGAAGTTATTCTTTAGTGGAAGGCACTAAAGAATGTGTTAGAGATCAGAAGTTTTTTTGGTCTAGCCGAATATTATAGAAGATTAGTAAACAAGTTTTCTAAGATAGAGATACTGGTGACAAAGTTGTTATAGAAGAAGATATCATTTGTTTGGATAGAACAATGTTAAGAAAGTTTTAAGAAATTAAAAATGATGTTAATTGAAGCTCCAATTTTAACCTTACTTGAATCGGGGAAGGAATTTATGGTTTATAGTGACGCCTCATTGAATGGGTTAGGTTGTGTATTGATGCATGATGGTAGGGTGATTGCGTATACGTCCCAACAATTGAAACCGCATGAACGCAATTACCTGACGCATGATTTAAAGCTTGTTGTGATGGTGTTTGCTCTAAAGATATGGAGACACTATATCTATGGTGAGAAATGTCGTATCTACACCGACCATACAAGTCTTAAATATCTCTTACCTTAAAGGGAATTGAACCTGAGACAATGCCGCTGGGTTGACTTGATAAAGGGTTATGATTGTGCAATTGATTATCATCCTAGGAAAGCAAATGTTGTAGTTGATGTGCTGAGTAGAAAGGCAACAATTGAATTGCGAGCCATAACATCCCTAACCCATCTCCGTCACCAATTTAACGTTACGAAGTATTACCATATAATCAAAAACATTTAAATATCATATCCTTCGACATATTAATAATATCATAAACCATTCATTCACATGCATACTGTCCCTAAATCGAGCCTTCAAGGCCTTAGAAATAGCTTGGAAACAATTTGGGACTAATTTGAAACAATTTGGAAAGTTGAGAAAGAAGTCACAAAATTTGGAAAATAGGGGTCACATGGCCGTGTGACATGGCCCTAGGATGTGTAACCTTCGAAATAGGGACACACGGTCATGTCCCAGCCCATGTTTTCACTTGTGTAACTTACTGAGTAGGGTCACACGCCCGTGTGCCAGGGCGTGTAACACTGAGTTGCCCCACACGCTCGTGTTCTAGGCCGTGTAACTCACTGACTTTCACCCTTTGAAATTCTCAAATGACACACGGTCGTGTCACCAAGCCATGTGCCTCACACGGCTGAGTCACACACCCATCTCCCAAGCTACATGAACCCAAAATTTACCTAAAATCAAATCATTTCAAAACCATTTCATGCATAAGCATTCAATCCAATATGCACACTTCCAAAAGGTCAAAACATCATCCAAGTAAACCTATAAGTGCCATTTCCAAGTCCCTAATTCAACTAACCAATATGCCATTCAAAGGCACCACAATTAGCATCCAATACATCATTTACCTAAACATGTTCACATGCCTCAATTCATACATACAAACCTAGTCTATTTAGGTACTAAAACATACCATATTTAACCATTTCCAAACATTTTAAAACACGCCATAAGAGCCATGTTTACATGCCTTTACAAGTAACCAAAATGACAACATTTGGTAAACATAAAAAATGCACCAACCAAACATAATCTTTAACACCTAAACATATCAAAGCACAATTGCACAACATCCTATACATTTCAACTACATTTTCATCTATATATACATGCCACTACCCTAGGAGATACAAAAACTACCAACTTAGATGGATAGTGTGAGCCGATTGAGATATCCTTCCAAAATGTCAGCAACAATTATCTACAAAACAATCCCTAAGAACCGATAAGCTTACAAAGCTTAGTAAGGACATAGTATAACTTTTAATCTAAATAGAATCCTATACTATATGATTCAGAGTTACCGGGGTATAAACAAGGGCATATAAGTGCAGTTAGGGACTGAAGTACAATCAGGGGTGTGTATATGCATTCAGGGGTACCGAAGTACAAACAGGGGCATGTATGTGCATTCAGGGGTACCGAAGTACAAACAGGGGCATGTGTGTGCATTCAAGGGTACCGAAGTACAAACGGGGGGACATATATAAATCCATTCAATAGTTAATTATAAACATTTAATTAAAGAACTATAATATAAGAATACAAGTAGGAATTCATTTACATATTGAAACACTATGAACTTACCAACTATTTAACGTTGATCAACACGCAAGGACTAATCTGTTATTTTCTCTTTTCCTCGGTTATTGTCTTTTTGATCTATATAATAATTAAACACAATATATTAGTCTCATACACATCTCACATTCTATTCATTGCATATGACCCTTATCTTTTCATTAATTACACACTTTCCCTAAACTTTTACAACTTTTGTAATTTAGTCCCTTAACCCGAAAATCATCAAATTGACCATTTTCTAGAAGTCAAATTACAACAGAATATTCTAGGCCCTTAAATAGTCCTTATTATTCATCAAATTCACTATCAAACCTTGAAATTTGACATTTTAACAATTTAATCATTAAATCAAAATTTAACAAAAATCACTTCACAAAACAACCAAATACCATAATCAAAGCTTCATACATATAACTATCATCACAAACAACCAAGATTCATCAATGGTAACTTCCAAAATTTTTAACAAATTAACAAATAAAGGTACGGGCTAGTTGGACCTTGTTGTAGCGATCTCAAAAACATAAAAATTATAAGAAACAGAACTAGAATGAACTTACATGCAAGCAATGAGAATGGCCAAACCTAGCTTGATGAAAATGGTGTTCTTTCACCTTTAATAGTCGGTTCCTTCACTTATGGAAGATGACAATGATATTTTCTTATTATTTTACTTTAGTTTTATTATTAATTTACAATTCTACCACTTTTTATTTAACATACAACTAATTAATTCAACATGTAAAACCGTTATTTGAACTTACTAAGGTCTAATTACCATATAAATCCTCCGTCTTTTTTTAATTAATCCATCTATCTCCTATACTTCAATTATAACTAGATTTTTCTATATTTTGTGATTTAGTCATTTTTCTCAAATTAACTAAGTAAACAATAAAATTTCTTCATCAAAATTTAATACGACCCTAATGACACCGTAATAATTCTATAAATAAACTTTATGAGTCAACACAATAGAAATTTGTTGTAACATCCCTAACATGTATCGATCGCCAGAATAGGATTACGGAGCATTACCGTAAAAACATAATATAAAAACATACATTTCCGAACATCAATATAAACATAACATAACCCATTCATATACATGCATATCGTCCCTTAATGGAGCCCTCGAGGCCTTAGAAACACTTTAGAAATGATTCAGGACTAAATCGGAAACATTTGGAACATTGAGGAAAAAGTTAGAAAAATTGAACTACAAGGGTCACACGGCCATGTGACTCACATGGCAGAGACACACGCCTGTGTCTCAGGTTGTGTAACAATCGAAATAGGGATACACGGCTGTGTCCCAGCCTGTGTCCGTGCTCGTGTACCTTTCTGAGTTGGGTCACACGGCCAAGCCTCACGCCCGTGTGCCAGGCCATGTAACCTTCGAAATGGCCTCACACTCCCATGTCCCAAGCCTTGTGCTAGACCGTCTAACTGCCTGACTTGTAACCTTAAAAGCTACAGGGGACACACGGACGTGTCGCTTGACCATGTGTCACACATGACTGAGACACACGCCCATGTCTTAGGCCGCGTGGAAATGAAATTGGCCAAAATCAAGCCATTTCCATCACCTGTTTCAAACATGTACCTACGAGCAATTCACACCTATGATCAAGACACCAAAACATACTAAAACATGCCTAATATGACCGATTCAATCAACCATTAATCCATCCAACCAATATGCCATTTAGGCACCTCAATCACAATCAAGCAAATATACCTAAACATGTGCATATTTGGTCACATTGCTACCATTATAAAACATACCATACTTGACTATACCATTTCAATATAAACTTACCATTTGGACCATTACTTACATGCATCAAAATCACAAAAGTGACACAAACCAACCATTTCCAAATGGTACCAAACAACCAACATATATATACCAAAATCAACACTTAACATTCAACCTAAACTTTAAACATAAGTCCACCTATACATGCCATTATAACCTTGACCAACACATCAAAACTACAAATATAATCGCTGGATAGTGTGATAAATCTCTGACGAGCTTTCAAACTGGTAGAGCTTCCGATAATTTGTAAAGTAAAGGAAAGTAATTATGTAAGCAATGAATGCTCAGTAAGCTCGTATAAAATTTAAACATAATATCTCATTTTAATAATGAAACTTTATAGGGTAAATATAAACCTAGACCAATGCCACAAGATTTATTAAACTATGTAACCATCAACTCACATTTGAGTAAGTCCATCAATATTATATATATATTTCTTTCCTATCATAATATGATTTTATAAGACATATTACACAATCATTAACCATTTCATGGGACCATGAACCATTCCATTTACTTACTTATTATTCCATTTACTTAGCATAAGCTTAAATAACATTATCAATTCATGAATTGGTGTATTTATTCATAGCATGAATATATTTCTCACGTATGAGTACATTATTTAACTCTTCAATCCTTTCAATTCATCATATTACATCTCAATTATAAACTTATCATTTCATTACCTTTTCTTACCCGTTTCATTTGCATGATACAAGGCATAAGTATAAACATCAACCATAACCACTAGCTTGACACAAGCCTAAACATCATCATCAATGCACAAGTTAGTGCATTTATACATAACTCTTTTGGGATCAACCACATGATAAACCATTTTATAAGAAAATATATCTTTTGATTCATACAACCTTTTCATGAACATAAGCATATTTTCATTTGGACACTTGCCATTTCAATGTATATCATTTAGATTAAGCATGATATAATCTAATCATAAGCTTGGCACAAGCCTAAGCATCACCAACAACACATGTTAGTACATTAAAATATAATTCACTTGAAATCATCATTTTCATAAACATAGGTATACTTTCATTGAACATTCCTATTTCAATCATTTTCATAGATTCATGACATAATTCATTTGAACACTTACCATTCCTTTCCTTTTCATGCCCGTTGAACCACTTAGAATAATATTGGATACATGGGAAAGCTCACATAAAGTGTGCTAAACATATTGTCGAAACTATTCCTTTTCCTTTACATCGTTGCTCACTTGAGCCATAAAATAGGTCTACTCACACAAGTTGATGGTCAAAATGTAAGCTACACGATACCGCTCACACAAGCTGATAAGCATCTGCAACAAGTGCAGGACCTCAGCCATCCGTAAGACATTCAAAACCAGCACCCGAAACATGGTAATCCTAATGACATGTCATTTGTATCCTATATATTCCTAAGGTTCAAACGGGAGTCGTTAATCGTCGTAACATCATTAGATTCTCATCATTTCTTTACATGATATATAACATAATACATAAATATCAAAATAATATTACAACGTTATTTAAACATACAAACTTACCTGGCTAAATTGCGACAATGATTAAGTAAATGGACTATTTGGTAATTTCCTCTTCTCCTCGATTTTCCACTCGTTCTTGATCTATTAATAATTTCATTCAATTCATTGATTTAGACAACAAACCAATTCATTTTATGCAATTTAGTCTTTTTTGACATTTTTACAAAATTGCCCCCAACTTTTCATTTTATTCAATTTAGTCCCTAAGCCTAAAACATGCAAATTAACCATTTTTATAAAATTTCAAGCTTAGCCAAATTTATTAGGACCTCACTACAACCCATATATACTATTATTTCACATGAAACCCTTGTAATTTTACTAATTTCACATTTTAGTCCTTAAACATTAAAAGTTACAAAAAATTACTCTACAAAATAGTCTTATTAGCAATCAAGCTTAAAATTCTATCATAAACTTTCAAAAACATCTCAAATTCATCCATGGTAAAATTCTAAACATTCAACAACTTTACAAATTGACCCCCTGAGTTAGCTAAATTCAGTTAATACTAAATTAAGTTAATACGATAACAAAAAATCAAATCCATGAAAAACGAGTAAGAATTGCTTACCATGCATAAAAAAATCACCTTGGCCAAAAACTAGCTTAATTTTCATGGATATTCGTTTGTGTTAGAGAAGAAACCAAAAAGATGATAATATTTAAGCCTTTTATTTCTTTTAATTTCAATTAATTATGAAATTACAAGTTTGTCCATTTAAAAATGAACCAAATTTCAAGCTTTTAATTACCCAAAACCGTCCACCAACAATTTAATTGGTATAATTACCAACTAAGTCCAACAGTTCACCTTTCCATAACTATTAGACACCTTTAATTAATAGAATTCAACCTTTGCATCTTTTACAATCTAATCCTTTTCAATTAATTAGCTATTTAAACATTAAAATTTCTTAACGAAAATTTAATACATCCTTAATAACATTCCATAAATATTTTATAATATTTACGGCTTGGTTTATAGAAACGAGGTCCTAATACCTCATTTTCTGAAACCACTTGACTTTAGGATCTTACCACTTGAACCTAATTGTTCATTCGAATAACATATATTGTCAATTAAAATTTTATTTTAATATCATATTTTACTTATAAATATTAAATAATGAAGAACAGACTGTTACATTTGTGGTCCCAAAATTACTATTCCATCACCACTGAAAAGCGGGCTATTACAACTCCCCCTTAGGAAATTTCATCCTTGAAATTGTTACCTGAAAATAAATTTGGATATTGTAATTTCATTGATTCCTTAGTTTCCCAGGTAGCCTCCTTAGTATCATGCTAATGCCATAAGACTTTCACCAACGGTACTCGTTTATTCTGAACTAGCCAAAATTTTCACTAGTTCTTCAGAATATGTTAAATCTGGTTATAATTCAAATTCACCATGAGGAATCATGTATGAAGGATCAGATCTGTACCATCTTAGCATTGAAACATTGAACACGTTATGAATTTTCTCGAGTTTAGGAGGTAAAGCTAATCTATAAGCTACAAGAACGATTCTTTTGGTAACCTCGTACGGCCCAATAAATCTCAAACTCAACTTTCCTTTCTTTTCGAACCGTAACACTTTCTTCCACGGAGAAACTTTTAAAAATACCCGATTGCCAACAGAAAATTCTATATATTTTCTTTTCAAATTTGCATACGATTTTTGATGATTAGATGCAACTTTCAAACAATCTCGAATAATTCAAACATTGTTTTGAATTTCTTGAATCAAATCAATCCCTACCATCTTAGATTCGCTCAGCTTAGACCAATACAAAGGCGTTTTAAATTCTTTTCCGTATAAAGCTTAAAACAGTGTCATTTTGATATTGCATTGATAACTGTTATTATAAGCGAACTCACCTAAAGGTAGATATTTTTCCTAGTTACTATCGAACTTGAGAATACAACATCGCAGCATGTTTTCTAAAATCTGAATTACTCATTTTGATTGTCTGTCCCTCTGGGGATGAAATGCTATACTGAAATTGAGTTTAGTGCCCCAAGCTTCATGAAGTTTACTCCAAAATCTCGATATAAATCGCGGATCATGATATGAAATAATAGATGTTGGAATTCCGTGTTGTAACAACTCGTTTTTAGTGAAATCGGAACAGAGGTTTCGGGACCACAAATCCAAAGTCAAAATAATTATTTTATTATTATTTTATTTCCTACATCATGATAGTAGTACCGTATAAAAATTTTGTTAAGAAATTTTACCATTTACATGCTTAATTTGATTAAAAAGGACTAAGTCGCGTAAAGTGCAAAAGTTGAGTTCTAATAGCTAAAAGTATTAAATGGCTATAGAAACTTAAATTAAGAGTCATTATATGGTAATTAGACCATTTATGTTGATAGTGGAATATGATGGCTTGACATTATTGAAAATTGTAATGTTTTTAATGTTATAAAAGTAATTAGTAAATAAATGACAAATTAAGTAAATTAAAAGTAAATTAATATAATCTTTTTCATCTTTTTAACCTAAAAGCTCTAAAAATTCTTAGAAAAAAGGGGGGAGCATTCGGCTAGAGGTAGATTTTGAAGCCCGTTTTTAATGATTTCTATATTTTCAGAATCGTTGTAGCTTAATCTAGCTAGCTTAGGGACTAATTTGTGAAACTTTTAAACTGTTAGGGTTTTGAAATTGATGAATATACATGAGTTTTGATTTTTTTGATAGAAAATGGATCTTTTTTATTAGATGAACAACTTTTGTAAAGAGATTTTTCGTGAAATTGTCAAATAGGGACTAAATTAAAAAATAGAAAATTATAAATGGAGAAATTGTGAAATAAACGAAATATAGGGCATGCTAGGGACCTAGTTGATATTCAGCCATAGTGGGTTGTGATGGAATTTCATGAATTTTCATTTTTATGAGCTAAAGACTAAATTGCAAAGAAATTAAAAGTATAGAGACAAAATAGTAATATTTTCCAAAATATGATTTTGGGCTAAAATGAATTAATTATATATTAAATTGAGTTAAATCTATCTGTATAGATCAAAATAAACCTCGTACAGCTTTAGATCGAGGCAAAGATAAAGTCTCAGATTAGTCACCTCTGTATCTATGTATACTCATCGAGGTAAGTTTGTGTAATTAAATCGTGTATATATGTTTTAATCGAATTATAATTGTATTGTGAATTGCTATACGTACATACCGATCACATATCCAACAACGTATGACTATTACCGAGCCCCGTTTGAACCTTAGGAATACATAAGATACAAATGAAATGTCATTAGGGTTTTCATGATTCGGATACTGGTCCTGAACGTCCTACCGATGGCTAAGGTCCGGGATATGTTGCGGATACTCCACAACTCGTGTGAGCATACCAATTTATAGCTCGTGAGAGCATACTGATTTATAGCTCGAGTGAGCATACTGATTCACAGCTCGTATGAGCATACATGTACAGGATTTAACAGATTACAGTTATATGATTTAGCACACTATGTGTGAGCTATCCCGGGTATCCAACGGTATTCTAAATGGTTCAATGGACAATATTCTGATATGAAATGGTAAGAGTTCATTACGGACTATTACAGGGACATATATGAATTACTTGGAAATATTATTACATGGTATATGAAAAATTGAATTGGATGATAAATGTATATGAAACTTAATCAATTAATGCTCATCCAAGATTATTAGTTTATATATGTATTTACATGGCTAACATGGTTGATGTATATGTGCTTAGGCATGTGGCCAAGTTATGTTGGGGATATGCTATGTTTACTTACCTATTATATGACTAAATGGTAAGTTTTATTCTAGGTTATATGAACTTACTAAGCTTATATGCTTACTCTGTGTTATTCTCTGTGTCTTTTAGTGAATCGAAAGCTCGTTCAGGTTGGAAGCTTGTCAGTGATAAATCACACTATCTATCAGCTTTTTTTGGTGCATTTAGTTGTTTTAATTTTGGTTATAATCACATGTATATGTATTTTGGCTAGTGTTGGCCATGTGTTTTGGTTGTTGAAATGACCATTTATTTTGGCTTGTGATTTAGCATTTTGATGATGATATGAGCTTAGTTTATGGAATGTAAATATTGGCTTTATAATGGTTGATGAATGACTTAATATGGTTGAATGATGGAAGATGAAATGATAGTTGAATATGCATATTATATATGACTTGTGACATGTTGGAAATGTTAAGAAATGGTATTTTGTTTGAATGGCATATTTGGTACTACTTGATAGGTTGTGGTAAGTTAATTTAATAGTTTGAATTGATGCAAACTTGATTGGAAGTTGGTTGATTATTTTGGCCAAATTGATTACATGATTATATATTTTTACATGATACCATTTGAGGTGCCTAAGGGCATATTGGTTGTATGTGATTGTATCATATGTATATAACTTGTGTATAGCTTGATTTTACATGATTTTGGTGCCTTGTTATGGCTTGAATATATGTGCATTTTTTGTTGTAGGTATATGCCTTGATGGGTGAGAAAAATGGATTGTAAAATGATCTATTTTAGTCCATACAGGAAGAGACACAGGCATGTATCTCAGCCGTGTGTGACACATGGCCATGTGACACGACCATGTGTCCCCTGTAGTTTTCAAAGGGTTGCAAGTCAGGCTGTTACAAGGCCTAGCACATGGGCGTATGGCTTGGCCGTGTGTCCTAAGTCAGTGAGTTACATGGGCACAAAGACGGGTTGGGACACGACTGTGTGTCCCTACTTTGAATGCCCACACGGCCGTGTGACCCCTGCAACATTGAAAATTTTCAATGTTTTCTGAATAAATCTCTGAGTTTTCGATTTAGTCTCAACTTATTTCTAAAGCGTATTTTGGGCCTTGAGGACTCGTCTAAGGGAGAATATGTATGTTTTGACTTGGTTTTAATGTGCTTATTGATATGATATGAAATGTTAATAAATATGTGTTCGTTTGATTTGAAAACTTCTGTAATGCTCTGTAACCCTATTCCGGTGACGGATACAGGTTAGGGGTGTTACACGTGCAGTCTCACAATCTAAGACACATAATTTCGCTAGCCTCCCAAGTGAGTAATCTGTTCTGACTGGAATAAAATGGGCCGACTTAGTCAATTTGTCAACAATCACCTAGATCGAATCTTTCTTTTTCAAAGTTACAGGCAAACTAGATACAACACCTGGTCGACTCTTCCACTTAGGAATCAAACAGATTGTAATAATCTCGACAGCACCTGATGCTCCGCTTTTACCTGCTGAAAAATCAAACATTTGGCTACAAACTTACAAATCTCACATTTCATACCCAACCACTAGAACATTTGTTTCAAATTACAATACATTTTCATGCTACCCGGATGAATGGAATATGTACTACTGTGAGCCTCTGAAAGTATATCACTTTTCAAATTTAAATTATTCGGAACACAAATTCTATCACGGAAATGCAATGTACCATCATCACTAATACTATATCCTGTAGTCAAATTATCCAGAACTAAGTTTCGTTTTATCATTAACTTCAAATCGTCATCTTGAACTCTCAAATTCGTTATCGAAACAAGGGTTTAATCTTCATTTTCGCCAATATAGAACCATCAGCATTCAAAGTCAAATGAGCGTTCAACGCTTGAAGCGCAAACAATGATGACATTCTACTGAGTGCATCCGCAACCACATTATCCTTTCCTGGATGGTAATCAATAACCAAATTATAATCTTTTAGTAGCTCTAACCAACGTCGCTGTCTCAGTCTCAGTTCCTTCTGGGTCATTAAATACTTTAAGCTTTATGATTAGTATATACATGACATTTCTCACCATATAAATAATGCCTTCATATCTTCAAATCGAAGACAATCACGACCAGCTCAAGATCATGAGTAGGATAATTCTTTTAATGCGACTTTAATTATCGAGAAGAATAAATTATCACTTTCCCTGACTACATTAACATGCAACCTAAGCCATTGAGAAACACATCACTATAAAAACATATGTTGTTCCAGATTCAGGATGAGTTAATAATGAAGATTCTGTTAACATGTTTTTCAGCTGATCAAAATTTTGTTGACACTTATCAAACCAAAAAAATTTGACATTTGTTTTTGTAGTAACTTGGTCATAGGTGAAGCAATGATTGAGAAATTTTTAACAAATCACCGATAGTATCCGACTAGTCCCAAGAAACTTCAGAATTCAAAAACATTCTTTAGAATTTTCCAATCAACAACCACTGATACTTTATTCAGGTCAACCTTGATTCTATTAGCAGATATAACATGTCCCCAAAAATTAGCTTTCCGTAGCCAAAATTAGTGTTTACTGAATTTTCCATATAGTTGTTTTTCACGCAATGTTTGCATCACCACTCTTAAATGCTCAGCATGATCTGACTCGTTCAATAAATAAATCAGGATGTCATCAACGAATTCCAAAACAAATCGATCTAAATATGGCTGAAACACTCGAATGACATCAATGAATGTCGCACGAGCATTGGTCAAACCAAATGACATCACTAGAAATTTATAGTGACCATATCTAGTTCTGAATGCAGTTTTCGATACATCTTGCTCTTTAATTCACAGCTGATAATATATGCATGTGGGTCTATTTCAACTTAGATGAAAATGTAGTTGAAATGTACCCTAGGAGATACAAAAACTACCAACTTAGATGGATAATGTGTGCCAGTTGAGTGGTCCTTCTAAAATGTCAGCAAAAATTGTGACAGCCCAAAGTTGACCCTAGTCGGGAACTGGTTTCGGGACCGCTAAACCGAGTCACCAAAATGTTTAAATGTGATACTTATTGTCTAGAATATGTAATTATGAATGTGTGAAAATTTCAAGCTTCAATTTGGTTGATTTCATGTGAATTTAGTCAATAGGACTTATGTGAGAAAATTCTAAAATGTGATAGGTCAATGTGTGAGGACCTATTAGTGCATGTGGACAAAGGGGGGACTTGCATGTCAAATTTCCCCCCCTAATGAGTAGTGGCCGGCCATGACAAGGAATGATGGGCAAAACATGTCATGAAACATGTTTTGTTAATGGAAGAATAAAATAAGGAGTATGGGTAATAAAGAAATGGAAACAAAAAGAAAAAAAAATGTGTAGTTGCCCCCCCATTGCCGTGAGCTAAAGAGAAGAAAGGAGAAAAAATTTGTGTTCATCCTTTCTCACCTTCATTTTAGCCTAAATTAGAAAGAAAAACAAAAAAAAAATTTCTCATCCTTTGGTTCATCCTTGGCCAAAAATTTTAAGGAGGAAAGAAGAAGAAAGGTGAAGAGATTCGGCCATGCATGTAGCTAGGCTAAGGTATGTTTGATGATGTTTCATGAGATGCATGCATGATTTAGTTGTTAGCTTGAGTTCTACCTAGCCCATGGTCTAAATCTTGCTATGTGATGGAAATGGCACTTGACCATGGATGCATCATTCTTGGTTGATGTTTGATGTTGTGGTGATGAGGTATGAGGATGAGTTAAGATTCGGCCTAGGTGGAGGTTGTGTTAATGCCATTGCATGCAAAATATGAAGCTTGTTAATGATGCATGTGATGATGGCTTGATGATTCTTGAACCTCCTTTTTAGCATTTTTGTGTGAGCACATATGTGCATTGGTTACTAAATGGAGAAGAATCGGCTAGCAAGATGTGTGCTAAGGCCGAATGTAACTTTGCATGTTAATGAGCAATGCATGTGTTAAATTGATGAAAAGGGGGAGGATGCTTTACTAGTGTGTATATGTGTGTATTAAGTGTTGAAATCGACCCCAAAAATAGACATGCATATTCGGCCAAGGGGAAAGAAATTAGCTAATATGTTGTGTTGATGCATGATTTTTGCATGTATGAGACTTTAATGTCTAATGTATAAATATGGGCTAAGTGCCTTGTGTTCATCTTTTTGATGCCTAAATGATGAAATCAATTTATTTGTTTGATTAAGCTCAAGAGCAAAGGGGAAATAAATCCGATAAAGGGAAGGAAAAAGTGGTTGAATAGCTAGCGGAATCGTTCGACAACACCCGAGGTAAGTTCTTGAGTAAGAGAGCTTAAATTACGATGTGATTAAATCATGCTCTATGTGTGGCTATTGAGCCGAATGTGCAAGGATGATATGTGCCTTGTGTTTGAGTCTTGCAAATGAAAATGAAATATGAATGTGCCATGAATTATTGTTAGATGTGCATGATTAATTGAATGCTGTCCGGGCTAAGTCCCGAAGGCTTTGTGCTAAGTGAATATATCCGGACTAAGATCCGAAGGCCTTTGTGCGAGATACTAAATCCGGGTTAAGTCCCGAAGGCATTCGTGCGAGTTATTAAATCCGGGTTAAGTCCCGAAGGCATTCGTGCGAGTTATTAAATCCGGGTTAAGTCCCGAAGGCATTCGTGCGAGTTGTTAAATCCGGGTTATGTCCCGAAGGCATTGTGTGAGTTACTAAAACCGGGCTATGTCCCGAAGGCATTTGAACGAGGAGCTATATCCGGTTAAATCCCGAAGGTACGTGATTCGGTAATGAATGAGCTTGCTGTAAAATTCCAGCGAATACTCGAAAAACATCCCAATATGGGGATATGTTACGTATGTGTTGAATTTAATCGAGCCCTTACAAATAAATGTTCGCTCAGTTGATAAACGAGCTACCGGCCTTCGGCCAAGTTAGTTTATTGTGTATGTACATAAGGGTTGTTAATGTTGTGAAGCAAGTTTGATATCGGTAAATTGCGTATTATGAAATATTCCGTTTAGCTAAATGTGTGCTATTCTTTGTGCATGCTGGAATTCCTTGCTCAAACTTACTAAGCATAAATTGCTTACTCGTTACATTGCTCCTCTGTTTTATAGATTTTTGGTTCTCCAGCTATCGGACTCGGGATCTTGAAGTCGAAGTCGCCCACACTATCCAAGGCTCTTTTGGGTACTATTTTGGTTGAATTTTGATATGGCATGTATAGGACTACCCATTGTTGTCTTTCGAGTACTTTATGAAATGTATAAGTGTACAGCCATGCGAAAATGGCTTGTAGAAGTGGAGTATGGCATTAGACCATTCGTATTTATGAATGTATAGATGGTTTCATGATGTAACTATAGTTGGAATGGAAGTGTTGAGCAAATGATCAGCCACTAGAATGGCTAAGTATGATCATATGTGGGCTTATGTATGACAAGGCCCTAGTTGGTCCATGAAACCCCAAATTAGGTAAGGTTACTTTGAAAACAGAAGCTGATAGCAGCAGTGGTGTGGATTGGAAAAATCACAAGAATTCGTAGGAGTGGAATTAAATAGTGAATAAATTATGTAATCGAACCTTGATGAATCTACTTTCATATGGAAGTAACGAAACAATCATAGGAACAGTACAGTAAGAGATATTCGGGTTCTTGTGGAACAGGGCCAGAACAGTTTCTGGATTCCCTGTTCCGCCTTTGGAAATTCACTATAAATTGACCAGAGATAATTAGGGGTCATACCATATATGTATGGATTCCTCTCTGAGTCTAGTTTCCATAGAAACAAACGGCATCAGTATTGAAGCTCTGTGCAGAGAGATATCCCAGTCGTAATGGGAAAGGGTCAGTGTAGTCGACCCCTGTAACATGGGAGACTTTGACTAATAAACTGTACTAATTGGCCCGACCAAAAATTCTAGAAAAAATACATAGGTGGGGACATGAGTCTAGTTTCAGGGAAAAATCACAAAACTGATTTTCGAGTTGTGAAACTCAAGATATGATTTTTGAAGCGACTAGTACTCAGACTGGGCAGTGTCTGGAAAAATTTTTCAAAGTTTGTTAACATCTCGTGTCCGACTCCGGTGTCGGTCTCGGGTTCGGGGTGTTACAAAAATTATCTAGAAAATAATCCATAAGAACCGATAAGCTTACAAAGCTTAGTAAGGATATAGTATAACGTTTAATCTAAATACAATTAAATATAGTTCCTATACTATATGATTTAGAGTTACTAGAGGATAAACAGGGGCATGTAAGTGCATTCAGGTGTATCGAAGTACATTCAGGGGTACGTATGCGCATTCAGGGGTACCGAAGTACAAACATGGGCATGTATGTGCATTCAGGGGTACTAAAGTACAAACAAGGGCACATATGAGCATTCAGGGGTACCGAAGTACAAATAGGGGCACATATGTAAATTCATTCAATAGTTACTTATAAAAATTTAATTAAAGAACTATAATATAAGAATACCAATAGAAATTCATTTACATATTGAAACACTATGAACTTACCAACTATTTAATGCCGATCAACACGTAGGGACTAATCTACTATTTTTTATTTTCCTCAGTTATTGTCTTTTTGATCCAATTTTTTATCTATATAATAATTAAACACAATATATTAGTCTAATACACATGCCACATTCTATTCAATGCATATGACCCTTATCTTTTCATTAATTACACACTTTCCCTAAACTTTTACAACTTTTATAATTTAGTCCCTTAACTAAAAAATCCTCAAATTGACCATTTTCTAGAAATCAAATTACAACAAAATATTATAGGCCTTTAAATAGTCCCTATTATTCATCAAATTCACTATCAAACCTTGAAAATTTGATGTTTTATCATTTTAATCCTTAAATCAAAATCTAACGAAAATGACTTCACAAAACAACCAAATATCATAATTAAAGCTTCATACATATGAATATCATCACAAAAAACCAAGATTCATCAATGGTAACTTCCAAAATTTTTAACAAATTTAAAAACGAAGGTACGGGCTAGCTGGACCTAGTTGTAACAATCTCAAAAATATAAAAATTACAAGAAATTAAACTAGAATGAGCTTACATGCAAGCAATGAGAATGGCCAAACCTAGCTTGATAAAAATGGTGTTCTTTCACCCTTAATTTTTGGTTCCTTCACTTGTGGAAAATGACAATGTTATTTTCTTATTATTTTACTTTAGTTTTATTATTTATTTACAATTATACCCCTTTTTATTTAACATACAACTAACTAATTCAACATGTAAAACCGTCCATTTGACCTTACTAAGGTCTAATTACCACATAAACCCTCCCTCTTTATTAATTAATCCATCTATCCCCTATACTTCAATTAGAACTAGATTTTTCCATCTTTTGCGATTTAGTCCTTTTTCTCAAATTAACTAAGTAAACAATAAAATTTCTTCATCAAAATTTAATACGACCCTAATGACATCATAATAATTCTATAAATAACCTTTACGAGTCAACATAACTATTCTATTACCACTATTCCTTTACCACTAAAAAATGGGTTATTACATGAGCAATGTTTGCTCATCTCAGAATTGGTGATGATGGTAGTGTAATAGCTGAATTACAAGTTAAACCCGTGTTGCTTGGTCAAATCAAAGAGGCATAGTTGATTGATATGAAATTTTTTTTAAAACCAAAAGCTTGCTTGGCAGGGTGATAATGAGAATTTTAGCATTTATACTAATGGTTGTCTCTGGTGATAATGAGATTGTTGAACATGTTGTCAAGTGTTGACTTGTCAACGGGTAAAAGTCAAATATCAGGTTCCCACTGGATTACTTCAACCTATCTCAATTTCTGAGTGGAAGTGTGAGAGAGTTACAATGGATTTTCTGATTAGTTTACCAACCTCACCGAATAAAATAAATGTTATTTAGATGATAGTTGATCGACTTACAAAGTCAGCACATTTCTTAGCAGTAAGGACAAATTGGTCACTCCCGAAGTTAGTGAAATTTTACATTTGTGAGATAGTTAGACTGTATGGTGTACCTACATCTATTATCTCCAATCGAGATTCTCGTTTACATCTAGATTTTGGAAGCAGTTGCATGAATCATTAGATACGAGGCTAAATTTTAACACGACATTTCATCTTCAATCTAATGCCCAATCAGAACGAGTCATCAAAATATTGGAAGATATGTTACATGCTTGTATTATAAATTTTAAATCTGGCTGGGAACGTTATTTATCGTTAGCTGAATTTGTGTATAGTAACAGTTTCCAATCAAGTATTCAAATGGCTTCGTATGAAAGGCTGTATGGTCGAAGATGTACAACGCCAGTTTGTTGGGTTGAGCTGAGTAAAAGAAGGGTGATCGAGTCAGAGTTGATTCACGAAATAGAAAATGTTGTTAAACTCAATGGGATAGATTAAAAGCAACATTCGATAGGCAAAAGTCATATGCGGACTTGAAACGGAGGGATATTGAGTATTCGATGGGAGATAGCATTTTTTAAAGTTTCCTCGTGGAATAAAGTCCTACGATTTGGTTGTAAGGTAAAGTTGAGTCCTAGATTTATAGGATCGTATGAAATTATTGAGAGAGTGGGACCAGTTGCTTATCGTCTAGCCCTACCACCGAAATTGCAAAAGATTCATGATGTATTTCATGTGTCCACGCTCAAATGATACCGTTCTAACCCATTTCATGTGATTCTTGTAGAAGAAATTAAAGTTCAATGTAATTTGGCTTATGAGGAAGAACCAATGAAAATCTTAGTTTGAGAAGTGAAAGAGCTAAGAAATAAGTGTGTACCACTGGTAAAAGTTCTATGGCACAATCATAATGTAGAAGCAACCTAAAAACCAGAGGAAACAATGAAATCCCAATATCCCTACCTTTTTCCAGGTAAATTTTGAGGATGAAATTTCTTAAGAGGGGGAGAATTGTAATAACCCGGTACAGTGGTTTCGAAAAGTATGATTTCAGGTTTTGTTTTAATGAACCGAGTTTGTAAATAATTAATAAAAATATTTACACAGTTATGTTATAAATGAATTAAATCGAGGATAAGTAATTTAGTAGATTTTAGTATTTAATCTAGTTCAAGGATTAAATTATAAAGTTAGATTGCTATAACTTTTAATTTGATAATAGTTAAAGGGACTAAAATTGCTAACAGCCCAAAATTTAAGATGGAATTAAGACATGCCAAATTTGTTGCTAAAAAAATAGTGTTGTTATGTTATAATTATTATTTATGATAAAAAAAGAAACAAATAAAGTGAAATGATTTAAGTGGAAGGAGAGAGAAGATGTCTTCTCCATCCTTCCACACACGGGAAAAAAAGAACAACAAAGAAATAGAGGAAATTGCTTAGGGATTTCAAGTTTTAACCCACAAATTGGTGAGTATAAATTATTACTTTTCTTATAAATTTTATGTTTTTGAGATCCAGGAATCATAATTTAACTAACTTGTGTATCAATTTATAAAATTCTTAAGGTTTAAGAAAGTTTCCATTGATGATTTTTTTTATGTTTTGATGTTAAATTGATAGATTTTTAGTGTACAATGAAAAAGGACTATATTTTGAAGTTAGATGTTAGATTTTTCACCTGAGAAAATAAAGTGGATATCACGTAGAGTTGTTATGAGATTTTGTTCGAAATCGATAATAGAGGGTCTAAAATAAAAGGAAATGAAGTCAGATTATAAATCGACGCTTAGAATGGAGAATTATGCTTGTTTTAGTCAGGGAGTTACATAGCCTAGCACACGGCCTGGCACACGGGCGTGTGGGGTAGCTCAGAGAGTTACACAGTTTGGCATACAGGTGTGTGACCTTACTCAGTGAGTTACATGGGTGAGGACACGGGTTGGGGCACAGTCGTGTGACCCCTGTTCGAAAGTTACTCGGCCTAGAGTGATTCCATAGAGCTTGGCCACACGGTCATGTGACCCTTATTTCTATTTTTTGCAACTTTTTCTTGAACTTCCTGTTTTGTTTCAAATTAGCCTGAAATGTTCTTAAGCTATTTTTAGGGCCTCCGGGGCTTGATTTAATGACACTATGCATGTGAATGAATGGTTTATTATGTTAATAATATGTTGAATGATATGATGTTTAAATGATTGTCCAGTAATGCTCCTAACCTTAATCTGACGACGGAGACGGGTTAAGGGTGTTACATAAAATAATAGTTATTATATTTTATATTGATGATATCATTCTTACAGGAGATGATATGGATGAAATAAGGCGTCTCAAGGAGCATCTAGCATTGGAGTTTGAGATAAAAAAACTTGGGTCCTTTAAAATACTTCTTTGGAATGGAAGTTGTTCGATCAAAGAAGGGTCTTGGGGTCTCTCAAAAAAATATGTGATTGATCTTTTAAAGGAGACTAAGATGAGTGGCTGCCACCTAGATGATACACTAATTGATCCAAATGTAGAATTTGAAAATAAAGAAGGATGATTAGTTGATAAAGGGAAATACCAAAGATTAGTTGGTAAGTTAATCTACTTATCACATACAAGGCCAGATAGCTTTTGCAGTAAGCTTAGTGAGTCAATTTAAGCACTCTCTAATGGAGGAACATGAAAAAGTAGTGTTTCAAATTTTGAGATACGTGAAGAGCTCACCTGGCAATAGCTTATTCATCAAGAAATTCGAACAAAGAGGAACTTAAGCTTATACAGATGCAGACTGGGCAGGCTTAGTAATTTTTGACAAAAACACATTAGCGAACAAAATAATTAAATATAAATAACCCCATATAAAATAAAATATAAATAAAATGATTTATATTTAATTTGTTAAATACAAAAACAACCAAAATCGTAACAAAAGTTGAAATCAAAAGGAAGAATAGAGATTTTACTAAACGTTGAGGCATGTTGAAAAAAAGTTTCCTTAAACCAGATTCGACCGCTCCTACGGTACTTAGAGAAATGTTAGTCAAATGTCTCCCAGGATACAACAACACAATGATCAAAACAGTAGCACCTCTACAGCGATCAACAAATGAATGTTGCCTTTTTCTATCATCGGAACATTTGAAAAATTCAGAGAAGAAAAGAAAAGTTTTGAAAGCAACAGAAAATTGGTGTGAAAGAGTGGAAAATTAGCCAAGAATTCAGAAGAAGTCTTATCCTTTTATAGACATTCAAAATGGAGGAAGTTTTGGAAATATCCATGTATAAGGAGACAAAATATGCATTAAAGGGGCAATCGAATCAATTTGATTAAAATAAAATCAAATTGATTAGAACCAAATAATTTAGGATATATATCCTTTTATATCAGATTTTTTTATATATTTTCTAAAGAAAAAATAAATTTTGTGTTAGGCTAAAATATCCGCAGGCCCATTTTGGGTCCGATCAGTATGGACATTTCGCGTCGCCCACGTTGTACGGGTGCACCCTAACCCAATTAGGTTTGGACTTGCACCCCCCTGCGCGTGAGTCAGGGTTCCAAGCTTATTCATTCAATCACCCTTTAAGAGGGTTCCCATATATAAACACATATCACACTTAGTATTTAACCAATGTGGGATCTAAGCTTTTCTTTTCCTCAACAAATATTTCCAAGTAGCTTAATTTAAGCATCAATTTCTCATTCATCACTCAACCATTTTAAGCATATGATATACCATTGTAAAGGTCTCATGGAGTAGAATAAGAAAGCATAATTTTATGATTCATCTCTCAACATTTACCTATTGACAATATGCCTCAAAGTTCCCATAAAAATGCAATTTTTTCCAACACTCCCCCACATGAATGAAAATTAATAGTTTTATCAAAAAACATTGACTCAATGTGGTCATAGAATCTACGATTAATAGTTGCATAGGATAGGTAGGTATCCACCCTTGAACCTTCTCTTGTGAAAGTATATTTACTTTACTAGCTAACCAGTAGACGTGATGTCCTTAAACTATTCTGCTTTTTGTGTAAACAATGATATACCTCACACAACTACCTCTCTAGCAAGGTTTTAGTTCTCATGAGTATGTTCATATATTCGTGAACATTTCCTAGTTCTGCAAGAGTTTGAGAGAACTATGCCCCAATAGTCTCCTTGAAGCGGCCCAATTTCACACTCACATAGGTGACTTATGTTGTTCGGTTCATCGAACACACAATGGCCATTAAAAGCATTGCTTAACCTATCTAGGGGTGAGTAAAACTGGATTTGACTTGAAAAAATAAAAAAAAATTCGAATTTCGAGTTAAACGAATCGAGTTATTTGAGTTAATCGAGTTATTCGAATCAACTCGAATTTTTTTTTCAAATTTTGAGTTCGAATCGAGTTGAGTTTTCGAATTTGAATAACTCGAATAATTCGAATAATTCAAATATCAAACTATAATATTTTACATTTTTACCCCAAACTCCCAAACCTTTTTACTTTTCCCTCAAAACTTTTACTCCTTCCCACTTCCCCCCCCAAAACTTTTATTCCCCTCCCCTCCCAACCCCGGAATCTACCCAAAATCTATTTCCCACCAAAATTTTACTCTCCCATTTACTTTTTCTCAAAATTTTACTCTAAAAAACCCTCAAAACCTTTTATTTTCCCCCAAAATTTTTACTCCCTCCCACTTTTCCCCCAAAATTTTATTTCCTTCCCATCCTACCTCCCATCTACCCCAAACCCTCCCCCTTCCAATTTTTTTTAAATATTTTCCCTCCAAAATTTTACTCCCCCCTCTTTACTTTCCCTCAAATTTTTATTCCCCAAAAATTTTTATTTTCCCCCTAAACTTTTACTTCTCACATTTTACTCTCAAATAAAAAATCAAAATTATCCAAAAAAATCACTAAACATAAATAGTAATAATTTTATTTATATCTACTATTTATATTATTAAATTAAATTTCACATTTTATATTATTTATATTATTGAATTGTTTAGTCATATTGAATATTTATATTAAAATTGAATTATTAATTATGCCATAAAATATTCGTGTTAAATTTTATATTGGTATCAATTTTACATTTTATTTTTAAAATAACTTTTATTAAAAAAATCATATTTTTACATTTAATATATTTTTTAATTCCAAAATACATAGTGACAAGAATCTGAAGATAATTGAAACAACTAAGCAAGCAAAGAAGCTAACCAGTATATAAAATATTAATAAATAAATTATGAGGTGATGAAAGTTAATAAAAAATTTGATTAAGGTGGACAAATTTTATTACGATGGGTGACAGTGGTTACAAGGACCCAAAATTATTTTTTAAAATTTAAATCGAGCAAATATATTCGATTCGATTCGATTCGGATTCCATCTCACTCGACTCGATTCGAGAAAATTTCAAATCAAATTAGGATGATAAAATATGATTCGTCAACTCGATTAACTCAAAATTTTTTTATTCAATTCGATCGAACGCTCACCCCTAAACCTATCCCATTTTTAATCACTATTTACATCATAGGAACGAACTTGGGATAAACACCCCCACAGTGACCTCACAAGGTCTTTACAATTAGGTTGTCCCTTTGAACCTAGATCTTGGGATCTCCAGTAAACTAGGTAGGGTTTTCCTTCACATAGTGCCTTTTATTTTATGGGCTTTAGTCACATTCCTTTTGATGTTTTAACAACATGATCTCATTTTAAGCCTTCATTTAGTGGATCCACAATGTTATCTTTTGATTTTATAAAAATCAATAGAGATAACTCCATTTGAGATCAATTGTTTAACGGTATTGTGTCGATGACACATATGTCTTGTCTTACCATTATACGTTACGCTAGCAAGACACCCCCCACAATTTCAAGTGGTTGTAGGACGGTTTTCTACCTTTCCATAACTCATATGGTGTCTTGTCCCTTTTCTTTTGGGGCACCTTTATTTAAAGGTAATTAACTCATAGAAACACTCCCCCCATTTCTTGTTATAACCCAGGGCTTTTTGGCAGCGCATTCATCTTTTCATTTAGAGTCTGATTTTACTAGTCCAATTTTTCTACTCAGCTAAAGTATGGTGGTGTTATTAAGTTGTGTACAATATTCAAATGATTCAACATATCCACCACCATGATCACTTAATCCTTTTATTAAGTTGGTTTTTCAACTTCTTGCTTATATAGCTTCGTTTTTACTCTTAAGCAAATATATGTAGCAATGAAGGTAATTAAATTATTTATTCCTTCCTCTCGTTTGACCAAGCTTTACAAGCATTGCTATGTATTAGATCAAGTGGTTTGAACTTGTTAATTTTGTCTCAACACATGTTTCACATTTATAATTATAATTATTGTGAAACGAAGGAATGTGCTCTAAGTTAATTAATGTACGTAAAGTATCATAATTAACATGTCGGGGCCTACTATGTCATAAATTAAATGACTTAAGCATATAAACAGAAAAAGAAGCAACACTCTTATTCATAGTTTTGCTTTTATAGAGATAGCGTTTAGTTTAATACATAACCCCTTCCCACAAATATTCCCCCTTTAGAGAGAACATTATTTTCATAGTTCTTGCGTATGTTAGGCACATAAGTTCATATCGAACACTTCCTTGGAAACTTCTTTCACAGCATTGGCCTCGTTAGCTTTAACTTTCTTTGGGATCCTACAGTCAGATGACTTGTACCCCGTCTTCTTGAAATTGAAGCATTTTCCTTGAAATTTTTGTTTCCTGAAAACACCACCTTTTGGTCTCAGTTTAAACCCATTCTGCGGTTGTTTTCCCTTCTTGAAGTCTTTCTTGACTTCTACGATGTTTGCCCTAACAACATTGTCATTTGCTGCTTTGTTGAGCCTTTTTTCTGCACCTCTATTGTCTTATTCAATCCAAAGTCTGAAAATTAGGTCTTCCACTGACATTTCCTTTCTTTTATGTTTTAGGTAATTCTTGAAGTCATTCCAGGCAGGAGGCAGCTTCTCAATAATGCCACTTGGAAGGATTCACTTATTATCATCCCTTTAGTAAGAATTCCGTAAATGATCAATTGAAGCTCCTACACTTGATTCACAACTAATTTAGAATCAATCATTACAAAATTCAAGAATTTGGCAACAAAAAAACTTTTGTTCCAGCATCTTCGACTTTGTATTTATGGTCTAACGATGTCTATAGTTCCTTAGCTATTTTTTTAGCGATATGCACTTCATACAGTGCATCCAACAATCCATTCAGGATGTAGTTTCGGCAAGGGGTAACTTCATCTACCTCGCCCTCTTTAATAGTAGGAGGGTCGTCTTTCAAAAATTTGGCCAAGTTTAACATGGTCAAATAAAACAACATTTTCTATTGCCAAGTCTTGAAATTCTGTCCCGAAAATTTTGTAGGCTTTTCATTGTGGCTTATAGCAGCTGCCACTGGCAATACTGGGTTTTGGATCGAAGATTGCGTTTAACCAAAGCTTCAGATTGCGAATTGATTAAATTAATGGGAGTCTCCATTTTTCTGTTAAGAAACAAAACCAAAATTAGAAAACTTATTAACTTTTGTTAGTCGACAAGAATCTAATAAAACCCAAAACAAAAGTTTATACGGTCTAATAAAAAATACAATAAAACAATGCACCAAGTAGGTAACCCTAAAAGAGAGGTGGTGCACTCGGCACGCTTAAATACCAAGTCTTTCAAAGAACCAATCCTAGACATGCACTTTCATATTGTCTTTTTAATTCACGGTTTGATTTTTTTATTTTAATTCACAATTTAAAGTCACAATTAAGGCCACCATAAACAGAAAAATTTCCCTTTGATTTGTTAAACAGCAAAATAAAAATTCTGAAACAAAATCAAAAACAAATTTGTTAAACAACAGGATTAAATCCTGAAACAAAATTATATCAAAATAAAATCTATTAAACGACGGGAATAAATCTCAAAACAGAATTATTTGATTACGTTTTTGTTTGGAAACAAAACAATATCGAATAAAATCTTGTTAAACGGAGGGAAAATCTTGAAACATATTTTATTTAATTTAATTCTAATTTAGAAATAAAATTAAATAAAATAAAATCTTGTTAAACGGTGGGGATAAATCTCAAAACAGATTTTATTTAATTTATTCTAATTTGGAAACAAAATAAAATCAAATAAAATCTTGTTAAACGACAAGAATATATCTTGAAACAGATTTAATTTAATTTAATTCTAATTTAGAAACAAAATAAAATCAAATAAAATCTTGTTAAACGGCAGGAATAAATCTTGGAACAGATTTTATTTAATTTTAATTTCTTGTTTTTGGCAACAAAATCAAAATGTAATAAATCCGTTGAACGGTGAGAATAAATCTCGAAACAGATTTTATTTTTATTTTAATACTCATTTTTGGAAATAAAACCAAAATTGGAATAAAATTCGTTGAACGGCGTGAATAAATTCCGAAACAGATTTTATTTTAATTTTAATACTCGTTTTTAAAAATAAAATGAAAATTGGAATAAAATCCGTTGAACGGCTGGAATAAATCCCGAAACAGATTTTATTTTAATTTTAATACTCGTTTTTGGAAATAAAATCAAAATTGGAATAAAATCTATTGAACGATAGGAATAAATTCTGAAACAAATTTTATTTAACTTTAATTTCCCATTTAGAAATAATAAAAAATGGAATAAAATTCGTTGAACAGCGGGAATAAATCCCAAAACGGATTTTATTTACTTTTAATTTGGAAAAAAATCGAATAAAATTTGTGAAACAGCGGGAATAAATCCCCAAACAGATTTTATTTAGTTTTAATATTCATTTGGAAATAAAAAATAAAGAAAAGAAATTGTTGAACAGCGAGAAAAATCCCGAAATAGATTTATTTAATTAAAAAAATTATTTTCGAAAAATATTTTTTTCTCCTTGGTGTCTCATTTGTCTCGAATTAGAGAATTACAAAAATAATCATATTTGTCTTAAGATTTTTTGACAAAAACACATTAGCAAACAAAATAATTAAATATAAATAACCATATATAAAATATAAATATAAATAGAATGATTTATATTTAATTTTTTTAAATACGAAAACATCAAAACCGTAACAAAAGTTGAAATCAAAAGGAAGAATAGAGATTTTACTAAACGTTGAGGCTTGTTGAAAAACAGTTTCCTTAAGACAAATTTGGTCGCTCCTACGGTACTTGGAGAAACATTGGTTGAATGTCTCCCAAGATACAAAAACAACAATGATCAAAACAATAGCACCTCTACAGCAATCAACGAATGAACATTGCATTTTTTCATCACCGGAACGTTTCAAAAATTCGGAGAAGAAAAGAAGAGTTTTGAAAGCAACAGAAAATCAGTGTGAGAGAGTGGAAAATTAGCCAAGAATTCAAAAGAAGTCTTGGCCTTTTATAGGCATTCAAAGTGGAGGAATTTTGGAAATATCCATGTATAAGGAGACAAAATCTGCATTAAAGGGGCAATTGAATCAATTTGATTAAAATCAAATCAAATTGATTAGTCAAATAATTCAGGATATATATCCTTTTATATTAGATTTTGTATATATTTGTTGAGAAAAAAATAAATTTTGTGTTGGGCTAAAATATCTGTAGGCCCACTTTGGGCCCGACTAGTCCAGACATTTCGTGTCACCCACATCGTGCGAGTGCGCCCCAACCCCGTCGGGTTTGGACTTGCACCCCCTGCACGCGAAGCAAGATTCCAAGCTTAGTCATTCAATCATCTTTCAAGAGGGTTCCCATATATAAACACATCTCACACTTGGTATTTAATCAATGTGGGATCTAAGCTTTTCTTTTTGTCAACAAATATTTCAAAGTAGCTTATTTTGAGCATTAATTTCTCATTCATCACTCAACCATTTTGAGCATACGATATACCGTTGTAAAAGTCTCATGGAGTAGAATAAGAAACCATAATTTTATGATTCAACTCTCCACCTTTACCTATTGAGAATATGCCTCAAAGTTCTCATAAAAATTTAACTTTTCCAACAAGTAACAGATAAAAGATCTACATCAGGGTATTGTACATTTGTTTGGAGAAACCTTGTTACTTAGCAAAGAAAAAAACAAAGTATTGTAGCAAGAAGTAGTGCAAATGCTGAGCTTATATCAATGGCTCAAGGAATTTGTGAAATGATTTGGTTAAAAAGAATTATGAAGGAGTTGAGGAAACCAATAACTTCACCAATGAAGTTATACTGTGATTAGCATTGCTCACAACCCAATCCAACATGATAGAACTAAACATGTTGAGATTGATAGGCACTTTATCAAGAAGAAAATTGAAGAAGGCTAAGCGTGCATGTCGTTTGTTCCTTCAAAACAAATTGCTAACATACTCACCAAAGAGCTCTCTAAAACAAGCTTTGATTTTCTTATAAGCAAGTTAGACATGATTGATATATATGCACGAACTTGCCGGGGGGGGTTGAAATACGTTTTGAAGCCCTATAAATTTTGAGATATTTTTTAAATTATTTAAGTAGATAAATCTTAGAATAATCAATTGAGATTTTTTAAAAAAAAAAATTTGTCTTTTAGTAATTTACTAGAATAAGAGAATTATTTTTACAATTACATTGTGAGTCTTTTTTTTTATTTAAATTCAGTTTTATTGAATACTCGATAATTTTTTATACAACATCCAACTTACCAAATATGCGCAATTGTTAGTTTGTTGAGTTTTTGGGAAATTGGAGTCTATTATTCATCGGCTTTGGAAATATACAGAAACATTGATTCTTTCAATTTTCCTTTTCATACTTTGTTTTCTTCTTCTTTAGTGACTTCACCAACTCTCTCATACACTAGACATTCTAGAAACAAAATGGCAAGCTAGATGGAACATTACCGTCAAATAAAGCTATGTTTTGCTTTTAGTTTGCTGCAATTAATGATATGATGTAATGGAAAGTATCATATTTTAATAAATTAATATTTTTTTCATTTTGATTTTGTATATATAAAAATAACCATAAATTACAACTAATCATTATTAAGTACAATTAATTCTCTTTATAACATTCACCCTAAGCAATAACACTTCATTATAACAAACAAATTTATTCCAGACACAAAAATTTTAAATATTTTTTTAGATTTCTTTGAATTCTTTTTGGAAAATTTTTGTTGATATGGCAATTGACGTGGTAGTGCCACAATAATAACTGTTGTAGATGAGAAACGCCATGTCAGTGCCATTAATAGCCACGTTAGCAGCGTTATGGTCAAAGGCGGAAAACTTTGATTAAATGGCTTAATTGATGTAACTTGGGAGTTTGAGGGCTTAATTAAATGTTTTTTTTTTTGCAAAAGGGCTTAATTGGTTTTTTTTTCTTTTTGCCAAAGTTTAGGACTTTTTTTATCCGTTGAACTAAATTTGTCTATTAACTTTTCAAGAAGAGCCAAATCTCCCCCTTTTTTTTAATCAAAATGTTACTAAAACATTAATTTTCTAACCATGTTGGTTTAGAAACCCATATGACAATCCATGTGTACTTCATACTTACAAGCCACTATTTGTCTTGTATGTCATATCAATAATTAATTTAAAAATTATAAAAAAAAATTAAAAAAATGAAGTACATACGGGTTGTCATGTTTAAAAATTTAACATTTTAGTCAATATTTCTATTAAAGAAACAACAATTTGACTCTTTTTTTAAAAGTTGATGGTCAAATTCGTTTTTTTTATATGTGTTTATAGTTTTGAATAGTATTTTAATGATGAATTTGAATTGAAGTCCCGGTAAATTGTATTTCTTAAATTTTAATTGATATTTTGATGTTTGGAGTTTGAAAGATAAAATATAAGGGGTTGTATTTTAGGGTAGAGGAAGAGGCGATGCAAGAGTGACTTGATGGGAGATTTATCAACAGTGCGGGCTTAATCTGCTTAAAATTAGAATGAAAAATGTGGTGTACAACCTTAGACTTGTTACCACCCACCCAATTTGACTCTTCTTTCAAATAGTCCATAGCCAAATTTAATAAAATTAATCTCACCCCGTTTTAATAAAAATCCTCAATAAAATTTCACTTCCACGTTATTGTACAAATAATACGATGTTGGTTCTCAAGAAACCTCTTGATTTAAATCCCATAATGTCATGAATTCTAATGCCAAATTTTTGAGATGTTACAATTCTCCCCTTTTTTATAAAGAATTTTATCTTTGAAATTATTTGGATAAAAAATGTTAAGGATGTTGATAACGCATAACTTCCTCAAGTTCCTCACGCAGCCTCTTCGATATTGTGATTTCTCTAGAGAACCTTAACTAGTGGAATACGTTTATTTCTTAACTTTTTGACTTTCGAGTCAAGATTTTAATATTGGAAAAATCGATTTGAAAACAGTGGAATTATGCACAACGGAAGTTTAAAAAAATTCTTTATGACTAACAAATTGTGATATTTATAATAATAATTTTTTTACCACTCGATCTTCTCCAATAATCTCAACCTCAGTTTACTAGAGTGTGAGCTCTATTCACAAATCGATTAAAAAATTTAGTGGAACTTTCAAGAGCTAAAAAAAAAAGACGAAATATGCCAAAAGATAGAATTTATTTTGAAAATAACTTGATTATATTTTGATAAAACATAGTTAAGTGTGTATTTGACCGAGCTATTTTTAGAGAAAATAACAAGAATCTCAGCAGAACAAGGTATAATTGAATAATAATATTTTAATAGGAAACACAATTCCCACAAGGAATGTATAGGAAGGGTCAGTGGCAAAATCCTTATGAGACTAGGTTTGGATTGTTTTTTTTTTTCATGCGTAGGTTGGAGATAGTTACAGAAGTTCTTCGTTGAGCTGAGTAACATCACAAAAAAAGTGCAAACATTTTTGAGTCTTTTATACTGCACAAGTTAATTTCAATGAGGCATGTACTTAGGATATTACTGTAATGACCCGAAAGTCAGTACTGTCGGAAAATGCAGTTTTGGAATCCTGTTTTTTGTAAATCGATACCGTAAATATTTAATATTTATTAAATATTTACGGAGTTATATTATAGGTGAATTGAATTTTGGATAGATAATTTTACTAAATTAGTGATTAATTAAGGAACAGTGACTAAATTGTAAAAGAGGTAAAAATTCATTTTTTTAAATTTCTTTTAAATTGAAATGAACTAAGGACTAAAGTGACAATTATACCACTTTGGTATTAATAGTGGACGATTAGTAACAAGTGTATAAAATATATGTACGTTATAAAATTATAATTAAAATAAAATAAAAATTAGTTAATTAAAATTTAAAATGTATAATAAAACATCAAGTGGGGAGAAAGAGAAAACATTATTTTCTTTTTACATCTGTTCAACACCGAAACCACAAGGGGCAGAAAGAAACTTTCTGGCCATAAGGGTTTTTAATTTGAAGCTTCAATTTAATTTAGTCTTCTTCTTCTTCTTCTTCTTCTTCTTCTTCTTCTTCTTCTTCTTCTTCTTCTTTGTAATTTTTATATTTTTGAGATCATGAGAGCTTAAAAGTTAACTAATTTCTTAATTTATTAAATTGTTAAAATTTTAGAAAGTTATCATTGATGATTTATTGAATTCTTAAGTGTTCAATTGATATATTTTAAGCTTAGAGATGAAAAAGAACTAAATTGTAAAGTTAATTGATAGTTCTGTACAATAGAAACTAAAGTGCATCAATTGTGAAACTTGTTGTAAAAATAAGAAATAGGATGTCCTAAATGGACTATAGTGAAATCAAATTAAAATTTGGACTTCTAAAGTGAAAGTTATGTTAGCCCATTTATAAAAATACATCTATTTCTCAAATATGCACAATTGAGTCTTCATAATCACCAATTGATTCAAATCAGCTCAATTGAACAAGAAATCTCACCTCAAATGCTTGCCATGAACAAACAAATCAATATGCAGCAAACTGTAAATTAGTTCGAATTATAAAAAGATAAACTGTAAACTCCGAGCTATTCGTCGACGACTGTCTTTTCTTTTCTTTTTTGAGGGACCCGGGTCGACATTAGCTACGGATTAAAACAAACATAATAAATTATAAATACATTACCAATTTCACATTCAATTTCTAATTTATGTAACTTTTGCATTTTATTTAAATTAATCCCCTAAATCGGGACTAACATAACTTCCAACTTTAACCTCCAATTTTTTTACCATCTACACTCTAGGCCTAATTACCACTCTATTTTACATTTTTACCGCTAATTTCAAAATTTGTGCATTTTAATTCCTATTGCACAAAATCATCAATTGACTTAACAATTTAGTCCTTTATCAATTCTAAACTTAAAAGTTTATCTAAATACCATAAAAAACTTCAACTATTCAACAATGATAAAACTCAAAATCTTTAACAGTACTAAAAATTATAACATAGTTCAACTAGCTCAAGATACTGAGATTTCAAAAATATAAAAATTATAAGAAAAAAACTAAATTAAACTAACTAAATTGAGCTTGAAACTTTGAAACAGTTAAACGCCGTTTGTCCCTCAAGCTGCTGCTTCTTTATTTCGGTTGAAAAGATGAAGCATTTAACGTTCTATTTCTCTCCACTATCATATTTATCTATGTTATATATTTTATTACTTTAATTTTTAATTTTTCTATTTAATAACCTTATGTTTTGTTTTATATATTAATTTCATTACATTTTCTTTTATAAAATCATCCATTATGTCCACTTTCATTAAACCAATGGTTTAATTACCTTTTGAATCCCTTAGTTATGTTTTATTTTATGATTTAATTATAATTCAATTTTTGACTCTTACACGATTTAGTACAAATACTTAAATTAAACACTAATTCAACGAAATTACCCAACCGGAATTCAATTCGCTTCTAAAATAACTCCATAAATATTTAATAAAAATATTTACGAGTCTAATTTACAGAAACAGGGTCCCGAAACCACACTTTTCGACACCACTGACTACCGAGTCATTACATGTTTGCCTCAAACAGTGATGTAAACAAATCTTCGAAAGGAGAAATATAACTAAGAAGATTCCAAGGTATTTTATATTAAAGCTTTCTAAGTTCGTATGAACTTATAAATGTTTGTTCCGTTTCAGGTGTTGATGAAAATGCATTCGCTAGGGGAGACCAAGTCAGGAATGCGTCATGGAAGTAGCAAGTTAGGATATTATGCATACAACGAACGTCTTAGGATTTGGCGTATAGTAGGATTACGCTTATTCATATTTATTTTCAGTAAACTTTTGTTTTGTAATTAAATTATGATAAGTATAATGTATTATATTATTTTCAAATATTTTTCTTTGTTTCTTTGAAATTGAGTCTTTAAATAAAATAATAAGAATTATGTGTTAAGTAAGGAGTATCCTTCAACTATTTGGAAATTTTGTTAAGCGTTATGTGTAGTAAAACCTGAGATCTGAACGTCCCACCCTATTTTACTTTAATTTAATTTTTTCTATTTATATTTAATATTTCAATCTTTTTAAATTCAAATAAATATTTAAACATAATTCTTCAAAAAATTCAAACAAAATATATGATTTTTTTTATATTACAATATTACATTTTTACCCTTTTAATAGTTTATATATACAATAATATAATAGTAATTTTATATAGTGGAGCGAGTTGAGGTTGGACAAATAATTACTATAACCGCTTGATACTCAGTATCTAAGAGAAAAAAAATTCACTCCACTCCACCCTCGTATCTACTTTTCAAGCAAAAAAGTTTGCTCTATTTGAAATCAATCGAGCAGTTCAAATTGTCATTTCGAACTGTATCCCTTTCTTTATATTGATGTTGCAATCAATGATATTGGCATGGCCATAATTACCAATGCAACGGACGTGGGTTTGAGTGCACTAAAGCGCATTATCCTTTTATTTATGGGTTGGGGGATATGGGTAATTTTAAGCATTTTGTCAAAAAGAGCAGATATAATCAGAACTTATAATGAGATTATTCAAAAAAAGGTTAATTTTTTTCTTCTTGTCACCAATTTATTGACAGTGTACTTTTTTATTCTACAAATAGCTTTAAAAAATTATTATATGCTTATTTTTTTGAATATTTTATTATACTCCTATAGGATACTTAACAACCCTTTGACCTTTCTCGTGGAGTCTAAAAATTGTACCAACAGTATACAAAATATTATACTCCTAATAAAAAGATAAAACGTTTCAGTGCACTCAAACTCATGTCCTAGTGTCACGGCTTTCGTCTTGCGATCCGTCCAGCCTTAGGCGATTCGTTCGTCCAAACTAGCCTAAGTCAGCCTTTACTCAAGTGAGGATTCCTTAAGAACTCCTCCCAGGCACCAAGTTGAAGAGCGGAAGCGATTTATGCCAATGGAAGCTACAAAGAACAACAGAAAGCCACAGAAAATAATACACAAAAGGTGTTTGAGTAAATGCTCTCTCTTATAATTCTATTACTCTTAAGAATTCAACATACAATGGAATGAGTACAAATAAGGGGGAAGCCTCTATTTATAGTTGAGCTCCCCAAAACTGACGGTCAAGATATATTTACATCGACTGACGAGATTAACCATATCCTTTTATTTTAGGGATTTACAAGATATGTCATATCAAATCTAATCTAATCTTTACAAGATATGATTCCCCCAATCTTCAAAGATTAGTTACCAAATTAGCCTAAGTTGCCATATCCTCATTATCGGGCCAACCAGGCTTTAATCTGATAGGCTTCTCCAACAGTTCTTTGAATCGGGCCAGTTCCCATGGGCTAAATGATCCCCATCTTATCGATAGACCTTCATAGGGCGCATCTTGTGCCATGGTCATGAGCTTTGCACTTTGACCCGTGACATTCTCCCCTACTCATTCTCGTAAAGCCCTCGTTGCGACTTCTAAATGGCACTGACTTGATTCGCCTTTAAACTCTCTCGTTCCCTTGGCTTCTTCCCGACTTGCCTTGCGATCAGATTGTCCCTTCCTTCGGAACCTTTACCTCGGCTTCCGTCGCGTCCTCACTTGAACCGTTGCACTCGTTGGTACATCTTGTTGGCAAGAAGTCTCCGCTCTAACTTGCCTCAATTTTGACTTGTTTCCCTTTTGAATCATTTTGATTCTCACACCTTGGCTTCGTATTGCCCACATCCCCTTGGCCTCCTTGCTTATGAACTTTGAAAGGCCCCCTACGACCTTGCCAAGCCAACAAGTCAGAATTCAAAACACTATCAAAGTGTTCGTAATGTACCTTACTCACAACATTTACTAGTCCTGACTATTTTTGCATCGCTCCCTTTTTCTTGAAGCCTGATGCACAACCCACCAAAGGTGTCGACTCCACAGTCGAATCTGCAGGTTTTATATTGAACTCTTGCGCCACTAACACTTTCGAAGGAGATTTTGAAACTTTTTATTCTATCGAGTCAATGTTCCTCTCATACGAAACAACCTCGACTAGTTGGATTGACGACAACACCTTTACCCCCACCTTCATATCTCAATGCACCGACACAACAATTTTTGTTAACGGACTGGTGATAATATGAATTTCATCAGCCCATGGAAATAGAACTGTCTGAATCCTGTTAAGGAAGTTTAAGCCAAGTACATAATCATAATCATCTAATTGGATTACCTCAAAGTCTTCCTTGCCCTTCCATTCGCCGATTTGTAGCCCCACATTATGAACCACTCCCACAGTTGGGGCCTCCTCAAAATTTACTGTCTTGATCTTGTTATTTGATTTCTTAATCGATAGACCAAGCTTCCTCGCAGCCTTTTCCAATATGAACAAGCCCAATGCTTCTGAATCAATAAGAGCACTCCGCTTCTGACCCTCAATATTCATGTCTACAAACATCAACCCTTCTTCACCATTCCTTTTCTTAAGAATGAACGCCATCAAATTGACCCTCGATATCTTTCCCTTAATAGGCTTCGCCTCTTTCGGCTCATCATTCCTCGTGATAGCTGAAACTGAAGATACTTTTGTGCAGTCCCTCTTCATATGCAGTCCCTTACAAAAGTAGCATCGTAACTTTCCCATTTCGTGGTTTCCTATCATCACCATCGTTGTTACTACCGTTGCCATCATAGCTATGTCCCTCTTCGTCTTCCTCATGGCACCCATCATTGCCCCTCTTGTTGGGCTTGGAAGATTCAAACCTCTCCCTTATCGGAGCAAGTTCTACTATGGACTCTACTACCATCATGGCATTGGTAATTTCCTGAACTCCTCGAAGTTGCAATTCTTGCTTCGCCCATGGTTTCAACCTATCCGTAAAGGAGAAAAATGCTTTCTTCTCACTCAAATTAAAGATCTGGAGCATAAGTTCACTAAACTCTCGCACATACTCTCTAACCGTGCCTCGTTATGTAAGTCGTCACAACTTTGCTCAAGCTTCATTCTCGGCATACTCGGGGTAAAACTATGCTTTAAATTCCTTTTGGAACTCCTCCCAAGTCACAATCTCAGTCCCACCACGTCTCACATCAGTGGACCTACGTCGCCACCATAACAAAGCAATGTCAATAAAATACATAGCAACAGTATTTACCTTTGTGCCATCATCCTCGATGTTCATCTCACAAAGGTATTACTCCATGGCCCAAAGAAAGTTGTCCACTTCACTTACGAACCTTGCCCCTTTAAACACTTTCGGCTTGGGCACATCCATCGCTTATGGCTTCGAATTTGAAGCTAACATTCCATTACCTATGGCAGCCTTGAAAATCTTAAGCTCCCCCTTAAGCTCATTGATCTCCTCCTTCAAAGCTGTCACCATAGCCTCGAGAGCATCGTCCTTCTCAGTCAGCTTATTCTCCGAGGAACCGATAGTATCCCACACAAATTCCTTGAGTTACCCTTGCATTGTTCGCAACCCATAATTGAGTCTATTGTCGACATCGTCGATCCTCTCCTTGACGTCCCCCACGGGCTCCTCGAGAGTGACGGCTCGATCCTCTAATGCTGACAATAAGTCCCTCGATCGACTCACTTTTCTGGCTCTTCCTCGGGTCTCCTTTAGCTCATTCTGACCAATAACTTCTTTCGACATCCCAACAGTGCCTTCAAACCAAAAGCTCTAACACCAACTGTCACTGGGCTAGATCTTTCGTCTTGCGATCCGTGCGGCCTTAGGCGATCCGTTTGTCTAACTCGCCTAAGTCAGCCTTTACTCAAGTGAGGATTCCTTAAGAACTCTTCCTAGGCACCAAGTTGAAGAGCAAAAGCGATTTATGCCAAAAGAAGCTACAAAAAACAACAGAAAGCCATAGAAAAGAATACACACAAGGTGTTTGAGTAAATGCACTCTCAGAATTCTATTACTCTTAAGAATTCAACATACAATGGAATGAGTACAAATGAAGGAGAGGCTCTCTATTTATAGTTGAGCTCCCTAAAACTAACGGTCAAGATATATTTACATCGACAGACGAGATTAACCATATCCCTTTATTTTAAGGATTTACAAGATATGCTATATCAAATATAATCTAATCTTTACAAGATATGATTCCCTCAATCTTCTAAGATTAGTTACCAAATTAGCCTAAGTTGTCATATCTTTATTATCGGGACAACCAGGTTTCAATCTGACAAGCTTCTCTAACAGTTCTTTGAATCGAGCCAGTTCTCGTGGGCTAAATGATCCTCATATTATCAATAAACCTCTATAAGGCGCATCTTGTGCCATGGTCACGGGCTTTGTACTTTGACCTGTGACACTAGTGCATTTACAACAATACTCATACTAATCAAATTAAGACTCAATAGGCTAAACTAGAACTTTTATATTTAGGGAAATTATATATTTCTTTTTAGGGATTGAATAAATAATAAACATATTTATCTATATATGGTATGAGTTTTTGTATTTATGGGAATAATTAATGTCTTAAACTTCTTCTTAGCATATAAATAATGATATTTTATTGTCACTCAACTATCACCCATATTTGAATAAACTTTAGTCATTTCTCTTTTCTTTTCTTTTCTTTTTCTATATTCTTAAGTCTTCTTTCCAATGCAAAAGAGCGAGACGGAGAGTAGTTTGTATGTTATTGAGATCTACTACGGTGGATTTGGAGAGCTTACAATGGCCTAAGGTAAGAAAAAAGCAACACTTCTTACCTCTTCATGTTGCGCACCACTCTTTGTTGGTTCCACCGCGCCTCCTGCTTCTTACATCAGACCCATGCATTAAATTATAATTAAAATTTAAAATTAAAATCTCAACACAAATCACAAAAATAATATAATTGTGTGCAATAATAATATATTGATAGCAAGATAAATTCTTATTTTTAATATATTTATTTTTTGCTAATTATCAAATAAAATGCTATTAAATTTAGATTTTTCTTATCACGAATGAAGTTGGTGTGCCGAATTTAAACTCTTACAAAAAGGACCTAAATTAGAACAAAAAAGCAAATGGATGGCTTGATTGAAAGATTGAAGATTCAAAGATGATTGGATCAAAATTGAAGGGTTGAAGATTTTTTTTTAAAAAAAGTGGCTCGATAAAGATTGAAAGATTTTTTATATTGTGACAATTCTGTAATTAGTTTAAATTCTAGTTTAAATTTGATTTTTAAATTTTGAATTATTTAGTGATAATATTTAGGATTATTTAGTGATAATATTTAGGAAAAATCTAGCTAAATTTTAGCACTAAAAGTGTGTATAAATACCTAGTGACTACAACCAATTGAACACACACTTGGCCTTTGGCATTTAATAAATTCTTTTTTTTTTCATTACCTGAGTCACTGCTATATTCTGTCATTTCAATTTTTTTCTTTTACCTTCAACCTTTTGGTTTAATTGCCTTCCAAGGCTCTTCCCCTTTCCATCACCCACAATTCCACAAATTTATTTTCAAAGCATGATTTTTTCCATGATTAACTAAACTCCTTTTAGCTTTAGCCTGGAAATTACTCCAATAAAACAATCGTGAGATATGAGCCCACTCAAAAAACCTCTCAACGTAGTATTTTCTATCTCTCCGGTATATGGGATAATACAAATTCGTTCTTTAAAGTTAAATCAGCTTCGATTCAAAAACTGCACTGTGGGTTGGAGTTGTTTGGCGTACAGCTGGGAAGACGAATCGGCCGTGTTGTGTTCGAATTCCCGCGAACAAATTCAGTTGGATTCCGTCAAGAGAGATAGATATCAGATTTAAACAACCCACGCGGTTGAGGCCATTGATTCAAGTTGTGCTTTTCAGATCGCAAAGTTGTCGAAATCTTAAATTTCGGACACGTGTATCGAAGTTAGAAATTTGGCAACAGTCAGTTTGCAGGTCATACCGAGATTGATTCCATAAGAAAAACTTGGCAATCAGGACATTCTTGGTCGCTATAACCAGCTTATTGCTTAGTAGGGAAAATCTATTTCAAAGATCGATTCAAGATTTGAGTACACCGAGGCTAAGGCTAAGCTTAAAAAAATATTTTATTTTTCCATTTGTTTTATTTTCTTAAATTTATTTTTGTATTTTTGAATCTATTTTTATTTTATTTTATTTTTTGTATTTCCTTATTTTATTATCTTAATCAATTTAAACCCCCCATTTTTATTTTTATTTTTAGCATTTCTACGCACAAGTTGTGGGCACAACTGTGACCGTGACAGCGATTCTGGTCAAGGAAAAAGGTGAAATTAGATAGCCAGTCCCTGTGGATTCGACTCTACTACTCTATAATACCATTTACTGTTATTTTATCGTAGGAATTTATATTTGGTGGTTTCGACGCCCATTAAATTTTGGCACCGTTACCGGGGATTGGTGAAAATTTCTAATTTTTTGTTTGTTTTCTTTATGGCCAGGTCGGAATCGGGGACTCTAGCATTTGAATCGGAAATAGAAAAGTTGGCTCAAACACTTCGAAGAAAAGCTATTCGGCATGGTAAATAACCACAACCCGACTTTAAAGAAGGATCTTACACTGAAGATATTTACTCATTCGAAGATTCAGACAACATGGCAGATCAAACTATACGCTGACTTGCAGCTGCACCAGATGAACAACAACCGCTATGCATAACTTATCCTATGAGCGAAACACCATTCAAGTTAAAGTCGGGATTGATACATTTATTGCATACTTTTTTGCTGTTTGAAAAATGAGAACCCTCATACTCATTTGAAAGAGTTCCACATGGCTTGTCTGAGCATGAAACCAGAAGAAGTAACTGAGGATCAAATAAAACTACGAGCTTTTCCTTTTTCATTAACTGACTCTGCTAGAGAATGGTTGTTTTATTTACCTCTAGGATCTGTTAATACTTGGACTGATATGTCTCGATTGTTTCTTAACAGATTCTTCCCAGTAGCTCGAGTAGCCGAATTAAGAAGGAGTATAGTCAGAATACAATAAAAAGAAGCAGAATCACTCTACGAATATTGAGAGCGATACAAGAAGTTGTGCGCAAGTTGCCTACAACATGGCCTGTCTGAACAGTCACTCTTACAGTATTTCTACGAGGGGTTACTCTCAATGGAAATGAAGATGATTTTGATACCGCTAGTGGAGGGGTGCTTGTAAACATGACTCCTCAAATAGCTAGGGAATTAATTTCGACCATGGCTGCAAATTTTCAACAGTATCGACCACCTATAGAACCTATGAGAAGAGTTCATGAGCTAAGTACTCCTTCCATAGTAAATAAGATAGATGAACTTACTAATGGGGTTAAAAGTATCTTGCAAGAAAATCAAACCCAACTCGGTTATGTGAGATTTACGCTCAGCCTTATCATCCAACCGACTTGTGCCCAGTTTTACTTAAGGGCACAATTACACAAGTAAACAACGTTGGGAACTTCCCAGGGCCACCTCAAAGGCATTATGATCCATATTCAAGCAGGTACAATGCAAAGTTTAGGGATCACCCAAACTTGAGCTATGGGTCGAACCTTCAATACAATCAACCATATTAATCAAGACCACCTCCGCCTCAACATTATCAACCTCTAAAGTCATCTCTTGAGGCCATAGTAGAGAGGTTAGTCGTTAGCACCGAAAAGTTCCAACAAAAGACTGAAGCATATTTTTAAGAACTAGATCAACAAATAAGTAAGCTAGTAGTTACGGTTAGTCGTTTGGAGAACCAAGGAAAATTACCATATCAAACCGAGCCAAACCCACGTCAAAATGCAAGTGCTGTGACAGTAAAAAATGGAACAGAGTTAGAACTAATGTCTAGCACGAGTCGTGATCACGCCGTTAAACAGGAAGCCGAACCAGTAACTCCCACTAAACCAGCACCTCATAAACCATTTGTTGTACCTCTCTCATACCCTGGAAGGCTTGTCCAAGTTAAAAAGGAACGAGAGGAAAAAGAAATATTTGAGACATTTCGAAAGGTAGAAATTAATATTCCTTTACTTGATGCAATTAAACAGGTTCCACGCTACGCAAAATTTTTGAAAGAACTATATACCGACAAAAAAAAGCTCCAAAGAAATGAATGGGTGAATGTGGGAGAAAATGTTTCTGTAGTGTTACAAAGGAAAATCCCGCCTAAGTGTAAGAACTAAGGTATGTTTTCTATATCCTGCACAATAGGTAATATTGGAATAAAGAAAGCCATGTGTGATTTGGGAGCATCTATTAATGTAATGCCTTTATCTATTTTTAAATTGCTAAACACAGGTCCTTTGAAAGAAACAGGGGTGATTATTCAATTAGCAGATAGGTCATGTGTATATCCAGAAGGGGTGCTGGAAGATGTCCCCGTAAAGGTAAATAAACTAATTTTTCTTGCAGACTTTTACAACATCGATATGGAGGACGACTACTTAAAAAATGCTTCTGATATTTTAATCGGGAGAGTACTCCTAAGTACCACACATACAAAGATTGATGTTCGAAGTGGAACCCTCACTATGGAATTCGAAGGTGAAGTAGTAAAATTTAATGTTTATAAGGCGATGGGCCAACCTAGTACAATGTCGAATATTTCTAGTGGAAATTTCATTTTAAGTATGATGAAGAAGATGAGTTACAAACTGTGCTTTGTAAGAATTTAGACCTCAATACAATGGATAAACTGGAGGAATTAATGACATTTAAAAAGCCAATTCGTGAAACTATCGTTTTCATGGAGGCACCACAATTTTCCAAAAGTCAAGGTAAAGAATTTGAATTGTCTCATTTTCAAACTAAACTTTTGCCTTTCATTTCGCAGGCCTCGAAATTGAAACTCAAACCGTTACTGGAACATTTAAAGATTCAGATAGAGGAAAAGGAAAACCCGAATGGAAAAGCTCGAATACGTTTCAATCCACCGATGATGAAGGAATCTAAAAAATGCTTCAAGGTCAAAGAGCAAAGGTTAAAATATTTCTATGAGAACTTTCAAGTGCACATAATGGAAGAATTAAATTTCTAAGAACCAAACGAATAATACTCAGGTCGTCGAGCTAACGACGTTAAACAAAAGTGCTTTGTGGGAGACAACTCATATTTATCTTTATTTATTTAATTTAATTTAATTTTGAATTCTAGTTTAATTTAAGAATTAAATAAAATATTGTTTAATACACTTTCTCACGTTATATTTCAGGTACACGAACCGCTCGAAGCAATAAAGTCTTTTGACGAAGACACGATCCGGCTACTAGAGAACAAGAGGAGCAATCACTTTTTACTTTAGATGAACGAGTTCATCGTATTGAAGCTCGCCTCAAAACAATGGAAGCCAACATCTCAAGCATCCTCAACAGGTTACAAAGTGATCCCTCCCACCATCCTCCGACCTATTGAATATACACGGGGAGTAAACTTGACCCTTCTATTCATTATTGTTTTAAAATTGCATATTGAGGGCAATGTGGGCTAAGTAGGGGGAATTTTGGATCATGCCATACTTTCTTTTTGCATGTGTTTTGCTAAGAATAATTTTTTTAATTCATTTAGAAAATAAAACCTCTAATTCTTATATTTAGTTTATTTAAATAAGTGGGTGAATCATGAGTAACTATTGCTTGCTTGATCAATGAATATTTTGTAGAATTAAAAATGTGATGCCTTAGTCAATATTTCATGAAAATTGTTGGTTTTGTTGAACTTGCCTAATGAAAGTACCCGTTTAAATAAATAAATAAGTTTTCTAATAGCTTGGTTAAGAGTGAAGATTCAGAAATGTGACCAAGTTGAGTAATCAGGATGAGGTGCTTGGGTTGTCATCTCATTTCGTGTCAAAAAGGTTTGGTGACAAGCCGAAGCTTGTAACACTCCGCTAACCAAGTTGCCTTAAGAAAGGAGAAATAAATCGATTAGGGACATGTAAAATTGAGTAACCGGGATGAGGTTCTTGGGTTGTCATCTCGTTTCGCATGTTTGATTATACCGTTCGAGATTTTATAAAATGCTTATTGATTGAGTTTAGCAGTTGTTTATTTTTTATTCACCTAATTGTTTGCAGTATGCTTGACTAGGAAAGGGAGTTTTAGTTTTGAAAAGGATTGATGAATTATTTTTACTAGATATCATGCTTGAGGACAATCATCGGCCAAGTTGGGGGGATTTGATAGCAAGATAAATTCATATTTTTAATATATTTATTTTTTTTGCTAATTATCAAATAAATGTTAATAAATTTAGATTTTTCTTATCAGGAATGAAGTTGGTATGCGGAATTTAAACTCTTACAAAAAGGAGCTAAATTAGAACAAAAAGAGGAGGGCTTGATTGAAAGATTGAAGATTCAAAGATAACTAGATCAAAACTGAAGTGTTTAAGATTTTTTTTTAAAAAAAGTGATTGGATAAAGATTGAAGGATTTTTTATATTGTTACAATTCTGTAATTAGTTTAAATTCTAGTTTAAATTTGATTTTTAAATTTAGAATTATTTAGTGATAATATTTAGAATTATTTAGTGATAATATTTAGGAAAATTCTAGCTAAATTTTAGCACTAAAAGTGTATATAAATACCTAGTGGCTACAACCAATTGAACACACACTTGGCTTTTGGCATTTAATAAATTATTTATTGTTTTTTCATTATCTGCGCCAGTTCTATATTCTACCATTTTAATTTTTTTATTTTACTTTCAACCTTTTGGTTTAATTGCCTTCCAAGGCCCTCCCCCTTTCCATCACCCACAATGCCACAAATCTATTTTCAAAGCATGATTTTTTCCATGATTAACTAAACCCTTTTTAGCTTTAGCCCAGAAATTGCTCCAATAAAACAATCGTGAGATACGAGCCCGCTCAAAAAACCTCTCAACGCAGTATTTTCTATCTCTCCGGTATATGGGATAGTACAAATTCGTCCTTTAAAGTTGATTCAGTTTCAATTCAAAAAGTGCACGTTGCGTTGGAATTGTTTGGCGTATAGTTGGGAAGACGAATCGGCCGTGTTGTGTTTAAATTCCTGAGAACGAATTGGCGTGTCTAGGTGGGAAAAGCAAGTTGGATTCGATCAAGGGAGATAGAGATCGGATTTAAACAACCCACGTGGTCGAGGCTGTTGATTCGAGTTGGGCTTTTCAGATAGCAAAGCTGTCGAAATCTTAAATTGCGAACACGTGTATCGCAATTAGAAATTTGGCAAGAGTCAGTTGGCAGGTCATACCGGGATTGACTACATAAGGAAAAGTTGGCAATTGGGACGTTCTTGGTCGCTATAACCAGCTTATTGCTTGGAAGGGAAAATCTATTTCAAAGATCGATTCAAGATTGGAATACACCGAGGCTAAGGCTAAGCTTAAAAAAATATTTTATTTTTCCATTTGTTTTATTTTCTTAAATTTATTTTTGCATCTTTGCATCTTTATTTTATTTTATTTTATTTTATTTTATTTTATTTTATTTTTCATATTTCCTTATTTTATTATCTTAATCAATTTAAACCCCCCATTTTTATTTTTATTTTCAGCATTTCTACGCACAGGTTGAGGGCACAACTGTGACCGCGACAGCGATTCTGGTCACGAAAAAAGGTGAAATTAGATAGCTAGTCCATATGGATTCGACTCTACTACTCTATACTATCATTTACTGTTATTTTGTCGTAGGAATTTATATTTGGTGGTTTCGATGCCCATCAAATATAATAACAACTTTTTTTAATAAAAAATTCTTATAAAACATCTTTAAATATAAAATAGCTTTTAATACTCTTTAAAATTTCTTTATACATTTTCTAAAACTTTTTAAAATTTAAAGTCTAATTTAAATTTTTTAAAAACTATTTTATATGTAATGCTCAAAAAATAAATAATTTTTTTAAAATATATAAAAACAATTTAACAAAAGTACTTTTGTGCATTTAAAAAAATAATTTTACAAGTTCTTAAATTTCAAAAATATTGCTAATAAAAAGACTTTAATCAACTTAATTAAATAGATTTAGAGGAATAACTTGTATTAGGATGATTCTAAAAATTAAGGTTTTTAGGCAACAATAACATTTTGCCACATCATCAAATTTTAAAGAAATTAAATTATTATTATACACTCATCTATAGAGAAGTTATTTTATGGATCCTTCCCACCACATTATTTATTGCCCCTTCAACAATTTTTTTCACGTCATTGACACATAATTTTAATAATTTTTTACTTTGAATCCTGAATCTAGAATCCTGAACCCCAAACCTGAACCCACAACCCCAAATCATTAAACACTAAACCCAACCTCCAAACTCTTAAACATTAAACTCAAACCCTAAACACAAAATCCTTAAACCCTCAACCTGAACCTTGAACCACAAACCCAAAATCGAACCATAAACCTTAAATTTCAAACCCAAACCCTGAACTTCAGGGTTTAGGGTTCAAGATTCAGGGTAAAATAATTACCAAAATTATGTGCAAATGACATGAGATAAATCACACAAAAATTACTTTTTAAAAAAATTGATTGCAAAAAATAAAAAAATATTCACTTATGAAAAAAATAATTAAAATTTGTAAAAAAAAATATGTTTGTTTATTATTTAAAAAATTAATTATTTTAAGTAATTTAATTAAATTTAAATTAAGTTGGAGAAGGTATTAGATATACATGAGTGTATAATAATATTTTATTATCTTTAAAATTTAATGATGTGACACTATTTTATTAGTGTCTAAAATTATGCTTGTTAGGATCATCCTAATATAATTTATTTCCAAAATGAAAAGCAATTGACTATTAGAATATTATAATTTCTCCAATTTTAATTACACAAATTAAATTTCAAATCATACAATAATTTTTTATTTTTATATTTAAGGAAACAAAATTATATTAAAATCTCACAACCATTTTCTTGTATTTTGGAATTATAAATTGGGATGCTTCTAACATTTTCTTGATTGCTATAAACATATATACGCTTTTTGTATCTTTATTTTTCATTTTTTTAATACAATTATCACATCTTTATTTACAACAAATTCGAGAATATCAACAAAATGAGTGAAAGTGTCAATTAGATTTTAGAAACAAATTCGATATTTACGAATATCATTTGATTTTTTTATCTTCTTAGTATGAGTTCAAACTGTGTTATCACCATCCTAACTTTTATTATTAGAATTATAATCTATAGTTACATTTAGCTGCACATCTTATATAATAAATTTGTTTAGTATTACCTGCAAAAAAATCAAGTTTAAAATATAATAATCTAATATACTTTGAAAAAAAAATCTTTTTTCTAAAAACATAAAACGTTAAAACACACATGGACAGCTTAGAAAAAAATTATAATTAAAGAAATGGTATGCTCACTTGACCAAAAATAGACAATCATAACAAGCCAGATATAAAGAATTAGGCTCCATGCACAAAAATAAACAATGAGTACAAAAACACAGTAAAGAACCCAAACCCAAACCCAAAGAAACTACAAGCCCACTCTAGAGGAAACCTTAAAGCTAGTCAATAGGAACACAGTCGCCGCCACTGCGAACGAGCAGAGGAGGAAGGGGAGAGGCAGCTGGAGAGTTAGAAAGGCGACACATTAGGTTAGATCATCAAGGCTCCAGCAAGCTATGCGGGGGATGAAGCTCAAAAAGACACCAAATTCACCACTTACCGGAGAGAGACGAAAGCATAGGAGCCACAGTTGAATCTACCCTCTAAGACCGTCCATAACAGCCACCAAGAAAGCCTGGTGAGGAACAAAAGTTTGAGAGAAAGAATTCCAGAGAAGAAGAATAAGAAAGTGAGAGTATAGAGAAAAGCAAAGCCAGAGAGAAAGTTGAGGAAGAAGAAATTGTTGTGTATTTTCTTAACCGCCTCCCCTCCAACGGTTTAGCCATCAATAAGGTGAATAATGGAAAAAAAAAGGACAACCTGACATAAGCCAATACTCATTGTATCATTTACAACTATTTACTCTAAACGACTCATTTGAGCGCTAATATAACCCCCCTTACACGCACCATTTTCATTAAAGACTTTAGCCAAAACACATCGTGAATTGATCATTAAAGCTAATTATTTCATATCAAATATTCCCCTCTCGAACATGATCCTTGTCCTCAAGGATCAAATAGTGGATATTGCTGCTGGAACTCAATCAATCGCTCCCAAGTTGAATCTTTAGAGAAAGTATTGGCCCATTCAGCTAACACCTTCATAACAGCCTGATTGCCTCTCATAACCATTCTTCTGTCAAGTATTCGAACTAGTGTCTTAATAAGAGCACCATCCGAGTCCATAGGAGGAAGTGTAATGGAACTAGGGGATGAGCCAATGTGTTTCTTGAGTTGAGAAACATGGAATATAGGGTGAATACGAGCATCAACTGGTAAAGTTAGGGTATAGGCAACTTGCCCCCTCCTAGCTGCCACAGGGTAGGGTCCAAAATAACTAGGGACTAGCTTCTAATTCCCCTTCTTTCTGATAGAACGTTGTCTGTAGGGCTAGAGCTGCAAATAAACTAAGTCTCCCACCTGAAATTCCCTCTCTGATCTCCTCTTATCAGCCACTTATTTCAATCTCTCTTAAAACAACTTTAAGTGAAACTTTAACATACTTCGAGTTGCCTCCCTCTGTTGGAGACCCCAATCAACTATAGCAACTTGGACACTCATGCCAAGTAAGGCAAATGATGAGAGGGTTCTTATCCATATAAAGCCTCGTAGGGAGTGGTCTGTATGGTTGAGTGGTAAGTGGTGTTGTACCAACACTCAACTAAAGGAAGCCATAGGGCCCAATCAGAAGGTCTTTCCCCATACATGCATCTCAAGTAGCTTCCTAAGCATCTATTTGTACCTCGGTTTGCCCATCAATTTGGGGCTGATAAGTAGTGGACAAGTGAAGCTTAACCCCCAAATGTTTAAACAAAGCCTACCAAATATGATACATTCTGAAACTCCATTACAACTTGTAGATGTCTAAATATTGTTGAGCCATAGTAAGTGTAGTGAATGGATGTGATAAGGCTAGGAAGAGGCCATACTTATTGAGTTTGTCAACCATAACAATGATGGTGTCCTTCCTTTTTGATAATGGAAGCCCTTCCACAAAATCTAAACTCACAGTTGCCCATGCATGATCAGGAACCGAAAGAGGTTGTAATACACCTGAGTAAGTAGAATTTTCATATTTGCACCTTTGACAGACAACACATTCCTTAACCCATCTCTTCACATCTTTGGATAGGCCTTCTAGTACAAAAGCCCTGAGAGTCTGTGAAACAAGTCAAAAAGCTTCTTTCTCAGCCCTAAATCCTGACCAACTACCACTTTCCCTTTTCTCCTTAAAACTTTACCAGCCCATGAGTACTTCGAATGGAGTTGAGGGTCCCGTTGAAGATCAAGTCAAATTTGCTACAAGGTAAATGTAACAGTCCGGTTTAGACCCTAGACGGACAGTGGTTTCAGGACCACAAATCTGAGTCAAAAAATATTTTAATATTATTTTTTGCTCTTATAATATGTGAATTGATATGTGTGAAATTTTCGTGATTTAATTTATCCGTTTGTGTGCTTAATTTGTGAAAAGGGCTAAATCGCATAAAAAGTAAAAGCGGCATTCTCATTGTTAATATGCTAATTTGTTATGATTTTATTTATGGGATGTCCTTAAAAGGTTATTATGCCATTCTAAGGTTAGTGGACATTTATGTCCATGATTCAAATGACTTAAATTATGATTTTAACTAAGGTTAAAATAGTAAAAAGTAAAATAACATATAATTAAATTAAATAAAACACAAAATGGCTATGCATTTCTTCATCCTTGGCCGAAACTTCAAAAGAAAAAAAAGAAAGGAAATAAACGCTAGGTTTGGCACTTTGGAAGCTTAATTTAGGTATGTGTTTTGCTCGGTTTTTTATAATTTTTACATTTTTGAGATCGTTGCTTTGTATATTACCTAGCCCATGTTTTAATTTTTGGATTTGATCATGAATTTGAGAATTTCCATTGTTGATAATGTGATGAATTTATTTTTTGATGATGAAAAATAAATCTTTGATGTTTGATTATCATGTTTAATTAAGTGATTTTTGATAAAAAAAAATTCAAATTAGGGATTTAATTGTGAAATTAGAAAATTTGGGGGCTTAAATGTGAAATAAATGAAATATATGAGTTGCTAGGGACCATAGGAAGATTTGGCTACGGCATGGTTTTGATGAATTTTGTGTATTTTGTGATTTTATGAAATAAGGACTAAATTGTAAAAAATGTGAATTTTAGGGGCTAAAGTGTAAATTGCCCAAATTATGTGTTTGTGGTAGACCTGTCCATGGGCCGAGCGGCCCGGGCCGGCCCGACGGCCCGCCTGAAATATGGGAGGGTTCGGGTAAAAATATAGGCCCGAAATATGGGCTTAGACAAAACCGAGGCCCGTTTAAAAAATAGACCGAGCTCGGGCTCAACTTTTTTGGCCCGAGCCCGGCCTGACCCGGCCCGAATATAATAAATATATTTTTTTTATTTTTATTTTTAAATTTTTAATTTTAAAATACTTTAAAAATATTTTTTTTATTTTTTTTATTTTTAAAATCTTTTTTTGTGTTTATTAAAAATCGGGCAGGGCCGGGCCGGGCAGGGCCGGGCTGGGGCTTATTATTTTTTTCCCGGGCCGGGCCTGGGAAAAATTTTAGGCCCATATTTTGGGCCAGGCCGGGCCCTGGCCTAAGAGGCGGGCCGAAATTTTTTCCGGGCCTGGCCCAAAATATGGGCCTAAAATTTTTCCCAGGCCCAACCCGGCCCATGGACAGGTCTAGTTTGTGGTTTAAATTGAATGAAATGTGTTATTAAATAGCTAAATTTGAATTTATTTAGATCAAGAACAAAAGAAAACGGAATTAGAACGGGGGAAGTTGAAAGTGGTCGAGTAGTCGATTCCATCCGCTTGTCTTCGTCCAAGGTAAGTTCGTAAGTGAATAATTGATGCTAAATTGAATGTATTTATTTTATACGTAACCAAATTGAATTTAGCTTAATATGATTAATTACGAGATTAATTCAATTGATTTACGACATTTGAAAACAGTACGAACTACTTGAATTCTGAGATGTGATATCATGTAAGACCACGTCTGGGACGTTGGCGTCGAATTGAGATTTACGTGTAAAACCATGTTGGGACATAGGCATCGTATATGATTCCATGTAAGACCCTACCTGGGACAGTTGTAACACCCCTTACCCAAGACCGTTGCCGGAGTCGAGCATGACGCATTACTTGACTTAACTTAAAAGTTCGGGGCATAAAATTTTACTTTTAAAATTAATTTCACTATTCACAACAACGCTGTCAAAATTTAGATCCGTAAATCTTCCCTGAAAATAGACTCATATATCTTTTTACCATAAATTTATCAGAATTTTTGGTTTAGCCAATTAGTACAGTTTATTTGTTAAAGTCTCCCCTGCTTCACTGCCTGACCTCTCATCACTAAAATTTAATTATCTTATTGTACAGACTTCATATGGTGTTCTTACTTGTTTCTAAAGAAAATAGACTCAACAAAAAATCTAGAAATATAAATTACAACTCATAAATATTTTTGTAAAATTTTTAATGATTTTCCAAAGTCAGAATAGGGGATTCCAAAAACCACTTTGACCTTGTCTAACTAAAAGGCAAACATCTCAGAATTCGTAATTCCGTTGTCTACACAGTTATTTTTCTATGAAAACAAACTCAATAAGATTTAATTCTATATATCATTCACTTTCTAATTCATTTTATACTATCCTTGGAGATTTTTCAAAATCACGTCACTGATGCTATCCCAAAACTGTTTCACTACCAATTTTTACTTTTTCATGATTTCTATGCATAATTTATCACCTAGACATTTATAACAACAAACACCTTCACACTTAGCCATTTTAATAACTATTCATCATCAAATATTTACATATCATCTTTTGGTCATAATTTAAGAATATACAATCGAAATGACTAAGTCCCTATACATGCCATAACTCGAAACATTTATCGTCGTAAAATACCAAATTGTGGTGGTTGATAGTGTGGACGCTCTCTGACGTCTTCAAGATCCCGACTATGCTTGATAATACTATATGAAAGAAAAAGAAATAAAAGAAGTAAGCATAAAGCTTAGTAAGTGTACAAGTAAATAAATAACAACATTTAACACAAACAATGAAATGCAAGTATCATGTTCTTAAGTTTCCTCTTTACTTACTCTCATTTACTTGTTTATTTACTTACCTATTTAGATAGCTTAAGATTAACTTACTCTTCTCTTGCTGAAATATTGGTTCTCACTGATATCATAACATATTCTTAACTCTTATAACTCATCTGAAGTTTCTAATTATACTTTTACTTGAACTTCTATAGAACATAATCTATTTTCTAGCCCGTTGAGCCACATTGGAATAATAAGGATACTTGGGTCTCTTTTCTGATAATAACATGCCAAATCCATGTCCCAGACATGGTCTTACTTGAGATGTTTTCTGTACTGCCAATGCCATATCCTAGATATGGTCTTACATGGGAGTTCTCATATCGGTCCCCATGTCATGTCCCAGACATGGTCTTACGGGGAACCTCTCATCTCGGTGCCAATGCCATGTCCAAGATATGGTCTTACATGCGACCTTTCATCTCGGTGCCAACGCTATGTTTTAACGGGACTTTTTAACACTGATTCTGTCATCTCATACTTGAGTCAACATTAAATAAATTCATGAAATAAATATATAATTTCTGGAAAATAACAACATTAATAATAATTATTAAAATATTGCGTTTATTTATCGTAAACTTACCTCGGTACAAAAATGTGATCAAATCTAACACTTTAGTCCTCAATCTTTTTCTTTCCCCGGTCTAGCTCCAGATTTCGTTCTTCTTGATATATAATAGAAAATTTAGCTTATTTAATACTCACATTCATCAAAACAGCCCTTGACTTAATTTTGGCAAAATTATAGTTTTGCCCCTAAACTTTTGCATATTTACACTTTTTCCCCAAAGCTCGGAAATTAAACTTCATCTCTTATTCTTATGTTTTATAACATGCTGAACATTTTTCCCTTCTATGACAACATCAAATTCTTACTCTAACACTTACTTATGAACATTAGGTATTTTTGTCGATTATGTCAATATACTAGTTTTCACTTAAAATCAACTAGCAAAAGTTGTTTAACATTATTCCTAGCTTCATATTATACCATAAAACATCAAAATAAACATATTTCACCTATGAGTATTTTTTCCAAATATGAACCCTAGGTTAAATTATTGCTAAAAAAAGCTAAATTAAGCTACTAGGATTTCAAAAACGTAAAGAATATTAAAAACGGGGCTTGGAATCACTTACTATGAACTTGAGAAAGTGAAGAAACCCTAGTTATGGCTTCCTTCATGTTTTGGCAGCAAGCAAGAAAGATGAACACAATTTTTACATCTTTTTCCCTTTTAATTCTATTTATTTACTAAATGACTAAAATGCCATTACTTAAAAAAAATCCTATTTCACTTATCTCATGTCCATTTTTGTCCATCACTAACTAATGGTCAAATTACGATATAAGGACCCCTAATTTATAGTTCCATAACAAGTAAATACCTTTAACATATAAAACTCAACATTTTCACTTTTTACAATTTAGTCCTTTTGACTAAATTGAGTGCCCAAACATCAAAATTTTTGAACGAAATTTTCACGAAATCTTTCCGTATCCGTGAAATTGTAGGCCATAAAAATATAGTGAAATTAAATTTTTTCTCATCCGATTTGTGGTCCCAAAACCACTGTTCTGACTAGGCCCTAAATCGGGATGTTATATTTCTCCCCCCTTTTAGGGATTTTTGTCCCCGAAAATCTTACCTGTGAAGAGATTTGGGTATTGTTTTCTCATGGCCTCCTCAGGCTCCCATGTAGCCTCATCAACTCCATGCCTATTCCATAATACTTTCACAAGTGCAATACTTTTGTTCCTTAGTTGCTTAATCTCGCGATCAAGAATTTTTATCGGTTCTTCATCATAAGTCATGTCTGGCCGAATCTTAACCTCTGTCGATGAGATCACATGTTACGGATCAAAACGGTAACGACGTAACATAGACACATGGAATACATTATGAATCTTCTCTAACTCAGTTGGCAAAGCTAACCGATATGCTAAGGGCCCAATTCTTTCAGTCACCTCCAACAGTCTAATGAAACGTGGACTTAGTTTGCCTTTCTTGCCAAATCTTAAAATTTTCTTCCACGGGGATACTTTCAAAAACACTTTGTCACCAACTTGATACTCGATCTCTTTTCTTTTTAAATCTGCATATGACTTTTGTCTGTCTGAAGCTGCTTTTAAACAATCTCTAATAACTTTTACTTTCTCTTCCGTTTCTTTGACTAAAGCAACCCTGTAAATCTGATTTTCCTTAAGTTTTGTCCAATATAAAGGCGTACGACATTTACGTCCATACAAAACTTTGTAAGGTGCCGTCTTCAAACTCGACTGATAACTATTATTATAGGCAAACTCTACCAACGGCAAATATTTCTCCCATCTGGCTTGAAATTCTTAAACACAACATCTGAGCATATCTTCAAGTAACTGAATAACTCTCTCTGACTGACCATTGGTCTAAGGATTAAAAGCTGTATTGAAATTTAACTTTGTACCCAAAGCTTCCTGCAATTTCCTCCAAAACCGTGATGTAAATCTCGGATCTCTGTCTGAGATAATTGATAACGGTACTCCATGTAGTCTAACTATCTCTGATACATACAATTTAGCCAACTTGTCAAGTGAATAATCCATACGAACCGGAATAAAATGAGCTGACTTCGTCAGCTTATCAATTACAACCCATACTACATCTTTCTTTTTCGGTGTAAGCAGTAACCCTGCTACAAAATCCATGATAACTCGGTCCTATTTCCACTCAGGAACTAACACAGGCTGCAATAAACCTGAAGGTACCTAATTTTTAGCCTTCACCTGTTGACAGATCAAGCATCTAGAAACAAATTCTGAAATATATGTTTTCATTCCTGCCCACCAGTACATTTTCTTCAGATTATTATACATCTTTGTACTACCTGGATGAATAGACAAAGAACTGCTACGTGCTTCCTGTAAGATCTTCCGAATAAGCTCATCATTCTTTGGCACACATACTCTGTCTCTAAACATCAAAAAACCGTTAGAATCGATCTGAAAATATAAATCTACACCCGATTCACATTGAGCTCTTTTAACTAGCAACTCACTGTCATTTTTCTGAGCTTCATAGATTTCTTCAAAAAATATCGGTTTAGCCCTCAACTCAGCTAAAATGGAACCGTCATCTGATAAAGCCAAACTGGTATTCAAAGCTCTCAATGCAAATAAAGAATTTCTACTCAAGGCATCAACAACAACATTTGCCTTACCCAGGTGGTAGTCAATCACTAACTCATAATCTTTAATCAACTCTAGCCATCTTCTTTGCCTCAGGTTCAAATCTTTCTGATTCATCAAGTACTTCAAGCTTTTATGGTCAGTAAATATTCGACACTTCTCACCATACAAGTAATGTCTCCAAATATTCAACGCAAATACAATGGCAGCCAGCTCTAAACCATGCGTCGGATAGTTTTTCTCATGTGTCTTTAACTGTCTGGAAGCATATGCAATTACTTTATCTTCCTGCATAAGTACACAACCCAATCTGTTCAAGGATGCATCATTGTAAATCACAAATTTTTTACCCGGTTCTGGCTGTACTAAAACAAGAGCTTCAGTCAACAATGCCTTTAACTTGTCAAAACTCTGCTGACACTTTTCAGTCCATTCAAACCTGACATCTTTCTGCAACAACCTTGTTAATGGGGTAGCTATCATGGAAAATCCCTTTACAAATCGTCGATAATAACTAGCTAATCCAAGAAAGCTTCTGACCTCTAATACATTTTTAGGAGGCTTCCAATTAACAATTGCTAAAATTTTACTTGGATCAACTTTAATACCATCGCCTGAGACAATGTGTCCAAGGAATCCAACTTTCCGAAGCCAGAACTCACTTTTACTAAACTTGGCGTAAAGCTTATTATCTCTCAAAATCTGTAAAACGGTTCTCAAATGCTCAGCATGTTCAATCTCATCACGAGAATAAATCAGAATATCATCAATGAATACAACTACAAATTTATCTAAGTAAGGTCTAAAAATTTGATTTATTAAGTCCATAAAAATAGCAGGAGCATTAGTCAATCCAAATGGCATCACAAGAAACTCATAGTGACCATACCTAGTCTGGAAAGTAGTCTTCGGAACATCTAACTCTTTAACCCTCAACTGATAATAACCGGATCTCAAGTCTATCTTAGAAAACATAGTAGCTCCTTTCAACTGGTCAAACATATCATCAATTCTAGGCAATGGATATTTGTTCTTTATAGTTACCTTATTAAGTTACTGGTAATCTATGCATAATCTCATTGAACCGTCTTTCTTTTTCACAAAAAACACTGGTGCGCCCCACGGAGAACAACTAGGCCTTGCAAAACCTTTATCAGTTTGCAAAACCTTTATCAGTTAATTCCTGCAACTGAGCTTTCAATTCTTTCAATTCCAACGGGGTCATTCTATAAGGAGCAATAGAAATATGAGTTATACCTGGAATCAACTCAATATCAAATTCAACTTCTCTAATAGGAGGCAAACCTGGCAATCATCCGGGAACACATCTAAATACTCACGTACCACTGGCACTGATTTAATTTTCAACTCTGGATACACTACAAAAGTAAGATAAGCTTCACACCCTTTTCTCAAACATTTCTGAGCAAACATAACATAAATCATAGAGAGAGAACCATCTGACTCATCTGAATCAACCCAGATAATATCACCATTTTTACATTTCAACTCAATGTATTTCTTTCCTCAATTTACAATCACATCATGGGCAGTCAACCAATCCATACCAAGAATCACATCAAACTCATCAAACGGCAATAGTATGAGATCGGTCGGACAAAAAACAGTGACCTCCGTAATCACATCAGTAGAGGATACCTCTTCCCGAGCACGAATAGCATATGTTCTTACGGGTGCTCTAAAATCTGATCTAGCTTCTAAGTCTCTAGACATACCCCTGTTACTTGCACCAACTCCCGAGTTCCTCTGTGATCTGCCTCTAGTAGGAGCATTTCCTGATCTCGCACTCAATATTACTTCTCTTTTAGTTGTTTCAGGATAATCTCGAATAAAGTGGTCTAGTGCACCACATCTGAAACAGACATTTTAATTTGCTCTACACTCTCCAAGATGACGTCTACCACATTGGGCACATTCTGGCCTAGTGGGTCGAGTGCTACTCGTACTTGTAATTGTAGTAGTTTGAGCTCTAGAACCCTCAAATCTTCTACCTCTGGTTCGACTAGAATATCTGGTTGGAAAATTTGATCCGTCAGGGAATTCTCTAGGCCTCTTGGAAGTAGACTAAAATGATCTGCTCATCTGCCTTTTCTTCGTGTCTTGCGCTTCAATTTCAGCTTTGCACTTTTCTTTTTCTTTTAGTAAATCCTCTGCTTTACAGGCTCTCTCAACCAGAACAACAAACTCTCTAATTTCTAAAACACCCACTGACAGTCGAATATCATCATTGAGCCCATCTTCAAATCTCTTGCACATGTTAGCTCAAGTGGACACAAACTTCCGAGCATATTTACTAAGTCTAACAAATTCACCTTCATATTTGGTCACAATCATCTTACCTTGTTTTCACTCAAGGAACTCTTTTCTTTTTTGATCTATAAATCTCTGACTGATGTACTTCTTACGAAACTCCGCTTGAAAGAAATTCCAAGTAACCCTCTCACTAGGTACCACTGACACAAGAGTCTTCCACCAATGATAAGCTGAATCTCTGAGAAGTGAAACAACACACTTCATGCATTCTTCAGGTGTACAAGATAATTCATCAAAAACTCTGATAGTATTCTCGAACCAAACTTCTGCTCTCTCTGCATCATCGTCTTTAGTATCCTGAAATTCCTCAGCCCCTAGTTTTCTGATCTTATCAACCGGTGGCCTTTCCCTAATAACTATACCTGCGGTTGGAAAAGCTACATGGGGAACCTGAGAATCATGAGGGGTGGAGGTCTAACACCCAAATTCGTGCGAACGAATTCGGCAAACCAATCATTCATAGCTTGGAAAAAGGCTTCTCGAGCCCCTCCTCCCTAACTAACTGAAATGGGCCTTTCACTAACATTAACATCTGGTGGCACCATCCCTTCTGGGGGAGCAGGCGCATTACTCTCTACTTCATTTGTACCAGCTCGTTCGGAATCCATACTATAAAAGAAAACATTTCAAAATCGTCAGGAGTCATCACACTATCAAAATATATAAGTATGACATGTATAGCTAGACTCTCTTATTCATACTGAATATTTCGAGAACCGATTAAACCTGCCCTGATACCAATAAAATGTAACACCCCTTACCCAAGACCGTTTCCGGAGTCGATCATGAGGCGTTACTTGACTTAACTTAAAAGTTCGGGGCATAAAATTTTACTTTTGAAATTAATTTCACTGTTCACAACAAAGTTGTCCACCTGCACAGTAGTTACTAAATTAATTATAACTCAAGCTACGAAACTAAAAATTTAGATCTGTAAATTTTTCCTGAAAATAGACTCATATATCTTTTTGCCATAAATTTTTCAGAATTTTTGGTTCATCCAATTAGTACAGTTTATCTCCCCCATTTCACTGCCTAACCTCTCATCACTAAAATTTAATTATATCATTGTACAGACTTCATATGGTGTTCTCACTTGTTTCTACAGAAGATAGACTCAATAAGGAATCTAGACATATAAATTACAACTCATAAATATTTTTGTACAATTTTTAATGATTTTCCAAATTCAGAACAGGGGATTCCGAAAACCACTTTGACCTTGTCTAACTAAAAGGAAAATATCTCAGAATACGTAGTTTCGTTGTCTACACTATTATTTTTATATGAAAATAGACTCAATAAGATTTAATTCTATATATCATTCACTCTATAATTCATTTTATATTATCCTTGGTAATTTTTCAAAGTCACGTCACTGATGCTGTCCCAAAACTGTTTCAATACCAATTTTTACTTTTTCATGATTGCTATGCATAATTTTTCACCTAGACATTTATAAAAACAAACACCTTCATACTTAGCCATTTTAATAACTATTCATCATCAAATATTTACATATCATCTTTTGGTCGTAATTTAAGAATATACAATCGAAATGACTAAGTCCCTATACATGCCATAGCTCGAAACATTTATCGTCTTAAAATACCAAGTTGTGGTGGTTGTGTGAACGCTCCCTGATGTCTTCAAGATCCCGACTATGCTTGATAATACTATATGAAAGAAAAAGAAATAAAAGAAGTAAGCATAAAGCTTAGTAAGTTTACAAGTAAATAAATAACAATATTTAAAACAAATAATGAAATGCAAGTATCATGTTCTTAAGTTTCCTCTTTACTTACTCTCATTTACTTGTTTATTTACTTACCTATTTAGATAGCTTAAGATTACAACTTACTCTTCTCTTGCTGAAATATTGGTTCTCACTGATATCATAACATATTCTTAACTCTTATAACTCACCTGAAGTTGTTAATTGTACTTTTACTTGAACTTCCACAGAACATAATCTGTTTTCTAGCCCGTTGAGCCACATTGGAATAATAAGGATACTTCAGTCTCTTTTCTGATAATAGCATGCCAAAGTCATGTCCCATACATGGTCTTACATGGGATGTTTTCTATACTGCCAATGCCATATCCCAGATATAGTCTTATATGGGAGTTCTCATATCGGTGCCAATGCCATGTTCCAGACATGGTCTTATGGGAGACCTCTTATCTTGGTGCCAATGCCATGTTCCAGACATGGTCTTACATGGGACCTCTTTACCCAAATGTCATGACATTTGTATCTGATACATTCCTTATGTTTCAACGGGACTTTTTAAAACTGATTCTCTGTCATCTCATAATTGAGTCAACATTAAATAAATTCATGAAATAAATATATAATTGCTGGAAAATAACTACATTAATAATAATTATTAAAATATTGCATTTATTTAACGTAAACTTACCTCGGTTAAAAATGTAATCAAATCTAACACTTTAGTCTTCAATCTTTTTCTTTCCCCGGTCTAGCTCCAGATTTTGTTCTTCTTGATCTACAATAGAAACTTTAGCTTATTTAATACTCACATTCATCAAAATAGCCCTTGACTCAATTTTGGAAAAATTATAGTTTTGCCCCTAAACTTTTGCATATTTACACTTTTGCCCCAAAGCTTGGAAATTAAACTTCATCTCTTATTCTTATGTTTTATAACATGCTGAACATTTTTCCCTTCTATGACAACATCAAATTCTTACTCTAACACTTACTTATGAACATTAGGTATTTTTATCAATTTTGTCAATATACTCATTTTCACTTAAAATCAACTAGCAAAAGTTGTTTAACATAATTCCTAGCTTCATATTCTACCATAAAACATCAAAATAAACATATTTAACCTATGGGTATTTTTTTCCAAACATGAACCCTAGGTTAAATTATTGCAAAAATAAGCAAAATTAAGCTATCGGGATTCCAAAAACGTAAAGAACATTAAAAACGGGGCTTGGAATCACTTACTATGAACTTGAGAAAGTGAAGAAACCCTAGCTATGGCTTCCTTCAAGTTTTGGCAGCGAGCAAGGATGATGAACACAATTTGTACATCTTTTTCCCTTTTAATTCTATTTATTTACTAAATGACTAAAATGCCCTTAAAAAAATCCTATTTCACTTATCTCATGTCCATTTTTTTCCATCACTAACTAATGGTCTCATTCCCATATAAGGATCCCTAATTTATAGTTCCATAACAATTAAATACCTTTAACATATAAAACTCAACATTTGCACTTTTTACAATTTAGTCCTTTTGACTAAATTGAGTGCCCAAACATCAAAATTTTTGAACGAAATTTTCACGAAATCTTTCCGTATCTGTGAAATTGTAGGCCATAAAAATATAGTAAAAATAATTTTTTCCTCATCGAATTTGTGGTCCCGAAACCATTGTTTCGACTATGCCCTAAATCGAGATGTTACAACAGTGGCATTGTTATTTGAATACATGTAAGACCACGTTGGGATGTTGGCATTGTACGAGCTATTTAAAGAAGCCCAAATATCCTTCATGATTCCGAATGGTATAATGGGAAATTATATGGTAAAACCAAATGCGAGTTTGAATTAAACAATTTATGTATGTTTAAGTTATACGAAGTTTGGAATTAAAGGTAAGTACTTTGTATAACATGAAAAGATGAATTAATCACTTAAATATGAGTACATATATATATGTGTTCAAGATTAGTAGAATTCGACCTACTTGTATAACTCATATGTATTCTTTGAAAACTATTTGCTTATGGCTTACTAAACTATTTAAGCTTATTGTGTGTTTGTTCATTCATTGTTTTATAGATTTTGGAAGTTAGTTACGAGCTCAAGGATTGTCAAGGAAGTTCGTCACACTATCGATCTCTATTTCGGTATTTTGAAAGCTTAAAACTTTAAACATATGGCATGTATAGGCTAGTATTTGTCTTGTTTAGTTATGAAGTGTGTATATATATATTTAACCATGTGAAAATGGCGTAATCATTATATTAATACTTATGTGTTCGGTTATGGTAATAGCTTTTTAGGAAAATATACTTCATGGTGTATATATATGTGTGGTATTTGGTTACATAGTTTGGTTTTAATGTTAAAGTTTGTGCATATATGGCTAGAACTTGATACTATTCTAAAAGAAGGTTTTTGATATATATATGATTGGAATGTTGGTTATAAATCGGTAATGAGAAATGATAGGTAGGTTAAATAGTTGGTTTGATAGTTAGTTAATTTTGGGAAATATGATATGTGAACAAATTTTGAATGGTGGATAGCTGTATAATTTAGCTTAGTAATGAAGTAATGATATATATATTTGTTGGAATTTTGACTATATAAGGGTAATACCCCCTACCCATATTCATCGCCGGAATAGGGTACGAGGAATTACCAGATTTTACCGAATTAATTTTCTGTTATTATGAGTTAAATATTATTCATTTATCAAAACATGTCATGACGTCTCTTAGATGGGCCCGAAGTCCAAAACATACATCGAGACCAAACCAGGATTAAATCGAAACCATAAGAAATTTTTCGTAAAATCAAAAAGTTCTTTTTATAAATTCAATTTAACCCCTTTATAAATATCTAACCTTCGCTGTAATTTTAAACCGAGACCAATCCAAACCGACCAATCCATTTCAACATATTTTCAAGATAGATTCAAACATATCCATAAGATAACCTCATCACATACCAAAACCAAGATTTGTTAGCCATACCAATGTCTAACCTTACATTCATTTCACATTAACATTTACTTTATTAGCTTATACATGCCATTGATTTCCAAAATAAAGTTTCTTTATATTCCGAAATCTTGAGGTTGATAGTGTGATGCGTCTCCGACTGAATCCCACCTCCGAGCTCTTAACACTACAAAACAGGGAAAAAGAAACAGGGTAAGCACTTTGTGCTTAGTAAGCTTATGTAACAAGAATTATACTTACCTAATATTTTCAATCAATGTAATAAACATTCATACATCCATTCAATGCACTATTCCCCTAACATGCACAAACTCAACATTCAAGTTAGCCCAATAATTTCCATGTATCAATAATATATACCATGATTGATGAGCTCATCAATACCATGATTTCCATTCCCTTCCCTTGTTATTTTTCCATATTTATCCCGTTGAACTTATCAAAATTTCGATGGATTTTCAAGGGTACACTTTAATGTACAAATCCAGGTCCGTCAATTCATATTCATGTGTGCATATTTCCATTTCAGAGAGCACACTCCCTCAAACCTCATCCTTACAATGAATTACCAGTCCAGGCTAAATCCCCTGCAATGACAATTACTCTAATGAGTTTGGATCTGAATTACCATTCCAGGCTAAATTCAGACCCTAATTCGGATTACCCATCCGAGCTAAATTCATTTTCCACATATTTTTCGGGAGGGCTATATCAGGATAGGATCACCCGTCTGGGCTAGATCTTTTTTACGGTCAATTTTCAGAGATCCATCGAATTTTCCTTTCATTCAACCGGGATTTATTTTCTCTTTTCATCAAGAATATCAATACTTCATCAATTATCATACAATAAACATCCAAATCATGTTCACGTCAATAAAAATATATTTCAAGCATTTAAGAATATAATTCAAGTTACACAAACTTACCTCGATACTTGTTCGTATACAAAAATCTACTAATCCCGAACTTTTTATTTTCCTTGATCTAGCTTCGTATTTGAATTTTCTGGATTTAAATAAATAAATTTAATCATTAATTTAATACATCTCATGTTCATATGTAACATTCTCTATTATTCCATTATTATTTATAGTTCATTTAGAGTTGTCTCCTTGAGTTATAGTCACTAAATTATTTACATCTTGAGCTAAGAAACTCAACATTAAGATCCACTAGTTTTCCCCAAAACTAGACTCACATATCTCTTTACCATAAAATTTTTAGAATTTTTGGTTTAGCCAACAAGTACAATTAATTCTTTAAATTCACCCCAGTTCTGCTGTCTAACATTTTTGAACCATCTTCATTAAAAATTTATTTTATCCCAATACGAGATTCGGATGATGTTCTCGCTTGTTTTTTTTAAAATAGACTAATTAAGGATTTTAAACATAAATTTTAACCCATAATTATTTTTTTTACAGTTTTAATGATTTTCACAAGTCAGAACAGGGGATTCCTAAATCATTCTGACCCTGTCTCACAAAATTTATTATATCTCATAATTTACAATTCCATTGATTACACCGTTTCTTCTATGAGAAACTAGACTCAATAAGATTTAATTTCATATTTTTTCATCCTCTAATTCAATTTCCACAATTTATGGTGATTTTTCAAATTTAACCTACTGCTACTGTTCAAAACTATTTTAGTGCATGATGTTGATTACCATTTTTCCCCAAAGCTTTCAATAAATGATAATTTCATTCCTGCTCAATTAACCTCTCAATTGAGCTGATTTTTCTCAATTAACACTTCATTCTATCACTTTAAACTACTTTATAACCTTTGGAAATCAGAATTTTAGCACTAGACTTTAATTCCAAACTTTTTCACAATTAGGTCCTACAAATCAATTTCTTTTGAAATTACCTAATAAAATCATCTCATAAACAAATTAAAGCTTCAATTTCATTATATTTCATCATAAACTTACAGCATTCGACCATGGCAACTTTCAATTTCATCCATGAAATCAAAAACTAATTAATTTAGTAATAGGACCTAGTTGTAAAAGTCTTACAAACACAAAAATTACAAGAAAAAGGCAAGGATTAACTCACTTGGTGTAAAAATTATGAAATACCAGATTGAATAAACCCTTAGGACATTTTTGGCTGATGATAATGATGAAAATATGAAGAGAATTCTAGATATTCTAATTTGGTCCCATTTTTATTTTTGTAAATTTTGTTATTTCCCCATTTTGCCCTTATTTCACCAATTCTCCCGATTTTTTTCAGCTTATGCAGCCCAAAATATCTCCTTTTGGGCTTATTTGCAATTTATGTCAATCTTGATTTAACAACTGATTTATTTAATCCTTCTAGTAACTTTTACACCCTTTTCAATTTAGTCATTTTCACTTAATTAACTACCCAAATGTAAAAATTTTCTAACGAAATTTTAATACCATATTACTAACACTTCATAAATATTTATAAAAATATTTTCAACTCAGTTTTATGAGATCAATGTCTCGATACTTTGTTTTTACCCAATTTTCTTCAATAATTTCTTCTTTTCTTTTTTAATTAACCATTAAATTGGTAAAATTATTGTATCGATATCTTCATACGATTTTCCTATCATATCAATATTCATGCAAAAATATTAAAATAAATTTCTCTTTAAATTGGATTTGTGGTTACGAAACCACTGTTCTGATAACCCTAAATTTAGACCATTACAATAAGTTCGGTTGCCAAATGCAAGAATGGGCATGTTCTGTGATTGTTCGATTGATGGCTTTGTTTTGGATCTATTTGATAAAAGAGGGTAACTATTTCTATATGTAATGGTTAAGCATGCGTATATTTTATAGGTTTGAATGAAAGAGTTTTAAGTCCAGTTTATGATGAAAATGACATGATTTATTTACCTTGGGGTTGAATGTGATGACCGAATATGTGGTTAAGGGATTGGCTATGTGTATGAAATTTTTAATCATGTGATTTAAGTGTACTTTAAGTATTATTTATGTTTGAAATGGTTCAGAGTAACATGGTCTCATACACACAAATTTTATAATGAGAAATAGGTATGTTTTGGTGTTATAATTTCAGGTACTTTTATATTGGAAATAATTTGAGAGTTAGTATATGATGTGCATGTAAATTTGGATATTCATTAGTGAAAGTAAATGTATATGCTGGTAATGTAATCACTTAAGGTTGAATTACTATGATTAGGTTCGTGATGGTCTGATATGCTTCAATATGGGTGAATGAAATTTGGTCAAAATAAAGTGGTCATATGTGCATAATCTCATGATGAATGAAGTGGTATATTTGGTCTTTTTGTAATGACGGTTTTTGTGTAAAAATATATGTTACTAGGTCGTGTGAATGGTTAAATTTAGATAATATTTTTTAAATGCAAACGAGATGAATATGGGTGATTTAAGCTTTGAAATTTGAATGGGCTAAATGTATTAATATGGTTAATTTACGAAGCATGAATTGTAATAAATGCCTATTTTGAACTGTGATCTGTTTGATGATGCCTCGTAACCCTAATTTGGCGACGGATACGGGTTAGGGGTGTTACAGTAAAGTTAGTAGAATAAGAATCAAGGATTTGTCCCCAAACCTCAGACCAGGAATGTAACACCCCTAACCCGTATCCATCACCGGAATAAGGTTACAGAGTATAACCAAATGAACGGAACAGTAAACCATTCAATTCATACTTCAATCCAAATATAATCTAATTTCACTTAAATACATTCATAGCGTCCTTTAATCGAGCCCTCGAGACCCTAAAATACAATAGAAACAATTAGGGACTAAATCGAAAACATTTGAAAAGTTTAAGAAAAAGTTAGAAAAAATTTAGACCATAGGGGTCACACGGCCGTGTGACACACAGGCCAATTTCGAGCCATTCCTTTCACCCAAATTAACCTTGAACCTACAAGCCAAAAGCATCTATGAACAAAACACCAAAACATGCCAAAACATGCATGATAAGACCACTTTCAATATGCCATAAATCCATACAACCAATATGCCATTTAGGCACCTCAAACACAATTCATCAAATTCACCCAAAACATATGCATAATTAATCATTCATTTGGCATTTATATCTAACCTATTTCCATACCAAAACTTACTTCAAATAACCACAATGAAGCCTCATCATCACATACCAATTTTGGTCATAAAACCTTGCATCAACTTAACCAAATAAACATCAACCATTTAGCATCAAAGTACCACAAACATACCAACCATCAAGGCATGAAAATACCACTAATTCCACACTTCAAAACAACATTACAAGTCATTAACATTAACTAAACCTTAAACATAAGTCCACCTATACATGTCATTATGTCAAAATCTACCGATATTATAGTTGGATAGTGTGATAGATCTCCGACAAGCTTCCAACCCGATCGAGCTTCCGATAATCTGTAAAGTAAGGGAAAAATAATTACGTAAGTAATGAATACTTAGTAAGCTCATATAAACTTTAAACATAACATTTCATTTCAAAATGAACTTTATAGATTAAATATTAACCTATACCAATACCTCAAGATTTATCCACTACATAACCATCAACTCATAAATGAGTAAGTTTATCAATATCATATATATTTTTCATTCCTATTTTAATAGGATTTTATAAACATTATACACCATCATTAACCTTTTCATAAAACTATGAATTATTTCCTTTACATACTTTCTATTCCATTTACTAAGCACAAACATAAAATAACAACATCAACTCCCTAATTAGTATATTTATTCCCATCATAGGTAAGTTCATCCATAACATACGTAATTTCTCATATATAAGTACATCATTCAATCCATCAATCTTTTTTTTGTCATATCACATTTCAATAATGAACTTACTGTTTCATTACCTTTTCTTACCCGTTTCATTTGTATAATCCCAGACATAAGCATAAACATCAATCATAATCTCAAGCTTGACATAAGCCTAATCACCATCATCAATACATAAATTATTGCATTTATGTATACAACTCATTCGAAGTCAATCACATGATAAACCATTTTATAAGAAAATAAACTTTTTGAATCATACCTGCTTTTCATGAACATAAGCATATTCTCATTTTTTTTCATTTACCATTTTATTGTATATCATTAATATTAAACATGATATAATGTAACTATAAGGTTAGTATAAACCTTAGCATCATCCGCAATCTCAACTGTCGAATTTATTTATGTTCAAATCAATATTCAATAAATAACAGATCTTTCAAATTCATTAAACAAATTACCTTACCGAGATTTTCCATTCGAAGAACGACTTACAGATAAAAGTACATCGTCAGATAATCCGAACACACCAAACAGAAGCTCAAAGAGTCAAATTCAAAATTATATCTCAGACAATGATTCATTTTCAACAACAAAATATATATTGTAACATGTAATACTAGTCATCAATTTATATAAATACTAAATTTTAACCATACGAACTTACCTGGCCAAATCGCAGAAAGGTCGAAGTATAAGAGCTATTTGGTTATTTTCCATTCTCCTCGATTTTTTCACTCGATCTTGATCTAAATTAATAATTTCATTCAATTTATTAATTTAGACAGTAAAACAATGTATTTTATGTAATTAAGTCATTTTGACATTTTTACAAAATTGCCTCTAAAGTTTTACTTTTATTCAATTTAGTCCCTGAGCCTAAAACATACAAATTAACCATTTTTATTGTAATTTCCCACTAGCTGAATATTCATAGTCTCTATTTCAGCCAATTTTTGCAATAATTTCACAAAAATCCTTATACTTTTATTATTTTAGCAATTTAGTCCCTAATCGATAAATTCATCAAAAATCACTTAACTAAATAACAACTAATATTTCAAATTCATCATTTAACATAAAAAAAATCACTAGATTCATCAATGGAAATATTTAAAATCTTTAACAGTTTCAAAATCGAAGATACGGGCTAGCTGGACCTAGTGTCACGGAGCTAGATCTTTCGTCTCGCGATCTGTGCAGCCTTAGGTGAACCGTTCGCTCCAAAATCACTTAAGTTAGCCTTTACACCTAGAAGTAAGGATTCTTTTAGAATTCCTCTAAGGCACCAATTTGTATAGCAGAAGCGATTGTGCTAAAAGAAGCTACAAATGAACAACAGAAAGCCAAAGAAAGAATGCATACAAAGTGTTTGAGCAAATGCTCAAAGAATTCTATTACTCTTAAGAATTCAACATACAATAGATGAGATACGGATGAAGGGGAGACTCTCTATTTATAGTTGAGCTCCCCCAAAATCAACGGGCAAGATCAAATTACATCGACGGACGATATTAGCCTATCCCTTGATTTTAGGGATTTACAAGATTACATCATATCAAATCAAATCTACAAGATATGATTCTCATATTTACTAAAAATAGCCTATGTTGTCATGTCTTTATTATCGGGCCAACTAGGCTTCAATTTTACAGGCTTCTCTAACAGTTCTTGGAATCGGGCCAGTTCTCGTGGGCTAAATGATCCTCATCTAATTGATAGACCTCCATGGGGCACATCCTGTGCCATGGTCACAGGTTTTACACTTTGGCCCTTAACATTCTCCCCCACCCATTCTTGTAACGCCCTCGTTGCGGCTTTCGAATGGCACTAACTTGATTCACCTTGGAACTCTCTCGTTGCATTGGCCTCTTCCTGACTTGTCTTGTGATCCGATTGTCCCTTTCTTCAGAACCTTTGCCTCAGCTTCCATCGCATCTTAACATGAACCGTTGCAGTCGTTGGTACATCTTGTTGGCAAGAAGACTCCGCTCTAACTTGCCCAAATTTTGACTTGTTCCCATTAGAATCCCCTGGACTCTCATATCTTGGCTTCGTACAGCCCATAGTCCCTCAGCCTCCTTGTTTAAGAACTTTGAAAGGGCCCCTATGACCTTGCCAAGCCAACAAGTCAGAATTCAAAACACTATCAGAGTGTTCACAATGTACCTTACTCGCAGAATTTACTCGTTTCGACTGCTTTTGCATCACTTCTTTCCCCTCAAAGTTCGATACATAACCCACATTTTTCAAAGGTTACGGCTCCACAGCCGACTTCATAGGCCTCATATCCGTCTCATGCTCCACTAACTTTTTCGAAGGGACTTTTGTAGCATTTCGTTCTATCGAGTTAATATTTCTCTGATACGAAACATCTTCGACCAATTGGATTGACGACAATACCTTGGTCCCGACCTTCATATCCTGATGCACCAGCACAATAATTTTTTATAACAGATCAGTGATAATATGAATTTGATCGGCCCATGGATACAGAACTGCCTGAATCCTGTCAAGGAAATTTAAGCCAAGCACATAATCGTAATCATCTAAGTGGATTACCTCAAAAACTTCATTGCCTTTTCATTTGCTGATTTGTAGTTCCACATTTCGACCTACTCCCACAGTTGGGGCCTTATCGAAATTTACTATCTTGATCTTTTTATTTCATTTCCTAATTGACAGACCAAGCTTTTTCGCAGCCTTTTTCGATATGAACAAGTCAGATGCTCCCGTATCAATAAGAGCACTCCGCTTCTGACCCGCAATGTTGATGTCCAAAAAATCAACCCTTCTTCACCATCCCTTTTCTTAGGAATGAGCACCATCGAATTGACCCTCGATGTTTTTTTTCAATAGGCTTCACATTTTCCTTCAGCTCATCTTTCTTTTTGATAACCGAAATTATCGATTTCTTCAGACATTTTTACGCCATATGTGGTCCTTAACAAAGGAAGCATTTTATCATCTCCCCTTTGTCCCTTGGGTTGTTGGATCCCCACTTCGCATCTCGTGGTTTCCTATTGCAAATAGTGTTATCGGTATTGTTGCCATCATCGCTATGTCCCTCTTCATCTTCCTCGTAGTTTCTCTCATCATTTTCCTTTCCATTGGGCTTAGACGACTCGAACTTGTCTTTCGTTAGACCAAGCTCAACAAAGGACTCTGCTTCGCCCATGGCTGCAGTAAGTTCGGTGATTATTTCCCTATGCAACTCATGCTTTGCCCATAGCTTTAACCCATTCTCGAACCAATAAAACACTTATTTCTCGTTCAAGTCGTAGATTTGAAGCATCAACTCGCTAAATACCCGAACATACTCTCGAACAGTGCCTTGTTGCGTGAGATGATGCAACTTTGCCCGAGCCTCTTTTTTGGAACTCCTCCCAAGTCTCAATTGCGTTCCCACCACGTTTTTCATCTGTGGACCTACGACGCCATCACAAAAGAGACACATCAATAAAATAGATTGAAGCAGTGTTTACCTTAATGGCATCATCCTCAATGCCTATTTCTCAAAAGTATTGCTCAATTTCCTACAAGAAGTTGTCCACATCCCTTGCGAACCCTGCACCCTTGAACTTCTCCGATTTGGGAACATCCATTGCTTGTTGCTTCGGCCTCGAACACAATATCCCATTACTCAAAGCAGCTTTATAAATCCTGACCTCCCCCTTAAGCTCTTCAATTTCCTTCTTCATGGCTAACACCATATTCTCAAGAGTCTCATCCCTCTCTGCCAGTTTTGTCGTAGTGGAATTGATTAATTCATTCATCTTTTCTGCATTGACACCGTGAGAATCCAACACAAATTCTCTGAGTTACTCTTCTATTGAGTCAAACCCATCTGTGCATCCCTCGACCAACTCAAGCATCTCATTCATGTTCCCTACGGGCTCCTCGAGATTACCCACTCAATTTTCCAAAGCTTTCAGCATGTCCCTCGAGCGACTTGCTTTTCTATCCCTCCCACAGGTCTGCATTGGCTCATTCTGATCAAAAACTTCTTTCAACATCCCAATAGTGCCTTCAAACCAATAGCTCAGATACCACTTGTCACAAGGCTAGATCTTTCCTCTCGCAATCCGTCCAGTCTTAAGTGATCTGTTCGCTCCAAACTCGCTTAAGTCAGCCTTTACACCCAAAAGTGAGGATTTCTTTAAAATTCCTCTAAGGTACCAATTTGTATAGCAAAAGTAATTGTGCCAAAAGAAGCTACAAATGAATAACAGAAAGTCTAAGAAAAAATGCACACAAACTGTTTGAGTAAATGCTCAAAGAATTCTATTACTCTTAAGAATTCAACATACAATGGATGAGATACAAATGAGGGGGAAGCTCTCTATTTATAGTTGAGCTTCCCCAAAACCGACGGTCAAGATCAAATTACATCGACAGCGAGATTAGCCTATCTCTTAATTTTAGGGATTTACAAGATTACATCATATCGAATCCAATCTACAAGATATGATTCCCATATTTACTAAAAATAGCCTATGCTGTCATATTTTCATTATCGGGCCAACTAGGCTTCAATCTGACAAGCTTCTCTAACAGTTCTTGGAATCAGGCCAATTCTCGTGGGCTATATGATCCCCATCTAATCGATAGACCTCCATGGGGCGCATCCTGTGTCATGGTCACGGGCTTTACACTTTGGCCCATGACACTAGTTGCAACAATCTCAAAAACATAAAAATTAAAAAAAACGGGTGAAAATGGCTTACCATGCATAAATTTTACCACGGCCGAACTTGAATACTCTCCCATAAAACTTTCGGCACTCAATTCTCAAGTAAAAAGATGACCATATTTGCTTTCTTTTAATTTATGTTACTAATTTTCTAATATACTAATTTACCCTTTAAAAACTAACCAAATTTCAAGCATTTACTTAGCCACAACCGTCCACTAATAATATAATTTGTATAATTGCAATATAAAACCTTCCTCATTTAATATTTAATCCATTTAATCACTCAAACTAAATAGTGATCTAATTTTACATCTTTTATGATTTAGTCTTTTTTAATTAATTAACTATCTAAACATTAAAATTTTTCAATGAAACTTTGATACCATCTTAATGACATTCCGTAAATATTTATAAAAATATTTACGGCTCAATTTATAGAAACGAGATCCCGATGCCTCATTTTCTAAAACCACTTTACCTTAAAATCTTACCACTCATACTTAATAAATCGCTTAGATAACATAAATTATCAAATAAAAAACCTTTTTAAAATCACATTTGACTTGTAAATATGAAATAATAATATTTACAAACTTACTCGTCAAATTTGGTGGCTTCAAAACTACTATTTCTGGCACCACTGAAAAACGGACTGTTACAAGGAAATGCTCCCAACACACTGAAACAGTTGCCCTTCTTGTGAGTAATCTCTTTGAGACAGTGCATCAACTACTATGTTTTGGCCTCTTTTTTTGTAGGTGATGGTGTAATTATACCTAAGCATCTTTGCAACTCATTTCTGCTGATAGGGTGCGATAACTTATCTGTCAAACAAAAACCGTAGGCTCTAATGGTCAGTCTTAAAGTGGAAGTGTCTGCCAACCAAATTGGTGTGCCACTTTTTGATAGCCAACAATACTGCTAGCATCTCCTTATCATAGATAGACAAGGTCTGATGTTTGATCCCTAGCCTTTTACTGAAGAAGGCAATAGGTTTCTCTTTCTGTTGCAAGACTACCCCTACACCCTGGTTACAAACATCAGTCTCAAAACAGAATTCTTTTTTAAAATTGGGAAAAACCAATACTGGTGCTTGGGTAACTACTACTTTAAGTTGATCGAAAGCCTCATGTTCAAAGTTAGACCAACTCCAAGGTGTCTCTTTTCTAAGCAAAGTTGTTAAAGGCTTGGCAATAACTCCATATTGCCTTATAAACCTCCTATAATAACCCAAGAGCCCCAAGAAACTTATCAACTCCTTAACTGATGCAGGTCTAAGCCAATTGAGAACCCTTTCAACTTCAGATGGATCCATAGAAACAGACCCCTTCGAGATAATGTGTCCCAAATACTCCAAATGTGTAGTACCAAAACTATATTTCCCTTTTTTTAGCATATAGTTAGTGATACCTGAGAATGGTTGAACTTCCCTAAAGTGTCTCAAGTGTTCTGACCAGTCAGCAGAATACACTAAGATATCATCAAAAAAACTAACACCAACTTCCTTAGCAATTGTTTGAAGATGTTATTCATTAGAGATTGAAAACTAGAGGGTGCATCAGTCAAGCCAAAGGGCATGACCAGAAACTCATAGTGCCCCTCATGAGTTCTGAATGTTGTTTTGTGGATATCACCTTTCCACATTCTAATCTGGTGATAATCAGACCTCAAATCTAGCTTGGAGAATTAGACAACTTACCCCAACTCATCCAACAGTTCCTCGATCACAGGGATGAGAAATTTGTCTTTGATAGTTAGTTGATTAAGTTGCCTATAGCCTACACATAATCTCCAACCGTCATCCTTCTTTTTCACCATGACAATTGGTGATGCAAAGAATGTTGTTGTCCTTCATAATTCCAGCATCAAGCATTTCTCTGATAAGCCTTTCTATTTCATTCTTCTAAATAGCAAGGTATTTATATGGTCGAACCTTGACCACCTAAGCCTAATCTTGGAAGGGTATCATGTGGTCTTGCAATCTGACAGGAAGAAGTCTAGTAGGAAGTTGAAACACATCCTCGAATTCAGTCAAGAGCAACTCAATATCCCTATGCAAAAGCTGAGATGTTAATGTCAAGGTTTTTTGAGTGGATGTGGTAAGCAACATAGGACTGGGACCCTGTCCCAACATACTGAAGCACTTAGACAACCGTGCACTAAAAGAAACATGTAGGCCCTTAGGAAAGAGACTTTGAAAGGTGCATGACTTCCCCAAGTACTCAAACTGTATGGCGAGAAAAGAGAAATTCCAGACAATAAATCCTAGTGAAAGGAGCCATTGAATACCAAGAACCAAATCACATCCTTTGAGTGGAAGAGTCATAAAATTAGTAAAAGACTAACACCCTTGTGCCTCCCACATCACTGAGCGACATACTCCTTGAATGGTTCACTTCACACCATTAGCAACAATCACCTTGAGCTTGCAAGATAGATCCATTGGTAAATGTAACTTCATCAATTTGTAGCCCACAAAATTATGAGTACTACCCGAATTGACCAGAGTAATAGCCTCACTATGACCAATTCTAGCTGACAAAAGCATTGTATTATGACCCTAAGAGCTATTGAGAGCATGTAGTGACAAGACTGGAACACGAGTCAACTTCACCTTCAACAGATTCTTGCTTTTCAAGTCAATCTTGAAACTCATCAGATGTAGGGCTCTTAAGTTCATTATCCAACTCAACTAATGCCTTAATCACTAATTGATAAGGTTAAGACTAAGCACATTTATGCCCTAGTGTGTATTTTGATGCACACCAGATACATAATCCTTTCTTCCTTTCATCCTCCATCTTAACTTGAGAAAGAGCCTTCACAGGTGTTTTGGTACTGAAAATTGTAAAAGGGTAACTCCCTGAAATAATGTGAAGACCAGCCTGATGGTAAATTTTAGCAGTAGGGAATAAGGGTTTGGGGTAGCTAAATTTCCTCCTATAAGAGCATTTTTCTTAGGAACAACACCTACAATATCCTCCACTTGTCGAGCAATAGTAAAGCCATCTACTAGAGTGGTAGGCTTAAATAGTCTCAAATACTGTCCAATATCTTATTTGAGATTGTACACAAAAATACTCAGGGCATAACTCTCTGGTAAATGCAATTGGTTCAAAAGGCTCACAAAATGATCATGGTACTGATCTACTGTACCTGTTTGTTTAAGGGGCCATCAACTCAATCATGGGATCCAAATACTTGCTAAATCCAAATCTCTCTGCAAGGCCCGAGCATACACCTCCTATGTAAGTTGTTAAAGACCATGTTGTTGGGCAAAGAAATTATGCCAATTAAGGGCTCTCCCTTCTAAATACAGCATCACCATTCGGACCTTAACTAGGTCCCCCACATTCTCAACCTTAAAGAACTGCTCGAGCTTAGACCACCAACCACAGAAATTTGTTCCATCAAATCAATGGTAAGTCAACTAGAAAGCCTTCCCTATAATGTCCTCTGAGCTAGCTTGAGAATGAATGCCCGAGTGTCACAGATCTACAACTGGTGACATAACTAAACCATCTTTGGGTGGGAATCCAGGTGGAGGTGTTCCAAGAATTCCCTCACCCTTATCATGTACTCCTCCATGGACAATAGTTGAAGTTAGGACCAAAATACTGCTAAAAAAACAAGTGCATCTCAGATCTGATTTCTCCTCTAATTTCCCATTTGATTTCATCGCGAAACTTCTTGAAACGAAAGTCCAATTCTATCTCCAACTTAACATCGGACTTGCTATCAAACTGGGACAACTCATGTTGCAGCAATCCTATCTCCTTTTGCAAATGTGTCGTTACTCCATCATTAGCCATGAGGATCATTGAGCTCTAATACCTTGGATGAGGAACGAAAGTTTCAGAGAAACAGCTCCAGAGAAGAACAAAAAAGTGAAAGTAGAGAGAAAAGCAAAGCCAGAGAAAGTTGAGGAAAAAGAAATTGTTGTTTGTTTTCTTAACCGTTTCCCCTCCAACGAATTGGCCATTAAAAAAGTGAATAATGACAACAAAAAGGACAAACTGGCATAAGCCAGTACACACAATATCATTTACAACTATTTACTTTAAACGACTCATTTAAGCGCTAATATAGCCCCCCTTACATGCACCGTTATCATTAAAGACTTCAACCAAAACACATCGTTTTGCTACAGCAACTAACATTAATAAAATTACAATTAATAGACCATTAATTGACCATTGAAGCTAATTATTCTATATCAAAGCCCTAGTGCGATGGCACACCCTCAACCACAGTGAATTAAAGTCGACAAGTTCCCGAGGAGAAGCCACCATCACGCAAGGAGACTATCAAAACTACACCAAAGGGAAAAAAGGGAAAACAAAAATCCGCCACAAGGAGGCCCTACCAGAGAGGGGGCAGAAAAGGAAAAAGGAGAAGACATGATCACTGCCTTGGCCAAAGATGACGAGCAAAAAGGAAATAGTCAAAATAATCGACCAAATAAGAAAAAGGACAAGCCTTATTCCACGAAAGGAGGTGTGAGCACCGGCCAGCGGCCTCTGAAGGAAGGGGCTAAGGCAAAAACTTCTTACTTGAGAGAAAAGGTTGTACTGTGTAGTAAGCCAAAATTGAGTAAAATAATAAATCAACAAAAATGTAGGTTGTGTCCTAGGAAATCATGCATCCAATAAAACGGAATCAACAAAAGCGAATCAAAAATGGAAACCATGAATTGATTTCCCAACAACAAACATACTTGCAGAGTCATTGACTTCTTCTCCACTACTAGTAGACTTATAAGCACTAGTTATTTCTACAGACTTATAAACACTAGTTATTTCTACTAACCCCAAATACAATGACAGATATTTTAGCAATATATTAATTTCATCACATAATTTAGCAATAATATAAATAAATAACTACACCTATCAAATTCTATATAACATGAATTATTAACGTATAAACATGATTATAATACACAAAAATAAAAAACATGATACAAAACAGACTGTAAGTATTAAGCTATGTTACTCGGATTCAGTTTCAAGTGTAGAAATCCGATACCAGTTAGTTCTTTTTCAAGTTTTTCCTTATAAAAGATGATATCTCCAAACTCATCCAAGACATGAGCAACATAGGTCCCAAATAATTTATAATCCTAATTGGCAGATGAGCAACATACAAACTGTACCCACAATGGCCTACCTTTAACTTTCCTCTTTTCTCTCTTTCTATCAGATGGATACCTTGCAGGAGACTTCCATTCTTTCTCTGCTTCAACATTGGTTGCCTCAGCCATAGGTGTTTCAGGGCCCATCATTGTGCTTACTTTGCCTCCATCATCTCTGGGAGCCAAAACAGTGGGGTTCGTGTTTGGGCTTGGGTTCTGATTCAAGTTAGGGGACTTGGGTTTGGGTTCACTATTGGCTAAGTTCTTCAAAGGACCGTGCTGGTTTGCATTCCAGTTAGCCACCTTCCGTATGATCTCTTCATTCTTTTTTCTTCCTTGGGACTCATTTGTTGCATGAGTAAGTGAAGGAAACCAGCCAGCTCTCGGGTTTCCACCTGTTAGGGCTTCAGAAACAGCAGCAGCTTTTTGGTCACTGCCTCTACCTTCAACCAATGTCATGAAAGACGGCGGCTCAAATTCGTCGGATTTATTGAAATGTTGTTCTTTGGATGCCAGTTTTGACTTCTTTGTGTTGGCTTTCTCTGCTTCTGAAAGTGCTTGTGATCCAGTTGATGGTAAAGTTTCAGTGTCCATGGCAGCCTGGTTATCAGATTGGGTTGAAAGAACTGTTCTCCATGCACAAAAACAAGAAATCCACTTAGTTCTTGGATTAGAATTATCAATGTCACTCGAAGTCAGGAGTCTGATGTGAAAACATTCATTTCTTTTTAAGTTCTTTCATATATCTGATTATTATACCTGAAAGTAATTATAAGATCAAACCAGTTCTTAACTTCATATAAATTCATCAATGGTAAGTTAAGTCAGACGAGATGCTAGTGTACCTGAAACAGATCCCCAGTGGCCTTCCAAACTATCAGTTTGACTATTTGATTCAATCAAAAAATCGCCTACAGTTGTATTGAGTTGAGGTTTAGAAGATCCATTTTTGACTTCCCCTTGCAAAATTGCAGCACTAGCCTGAGAAGCAGCCACTCCGGACTCTCTGTTATGACTATCATTGACAGGACCAGAATGTACCAACTCTTTTTTCAACTGGTTGACTGATGTTCTCTCAAACTCATTTCGTTCACTACTGTCTACGGCAGAAGCCATAAGATCTTCGGCTGCACACTCTCCATGTACTTTGTTACCCTTACTTATTTCAGGTTCCTTTTTGTAATCTTCACTGTTAGAAACACTATCTGACTGCAGGCCTTCAGTCTCATTCACTTCCTCGGTGACAATAGCAGATTGGTGATGAGTGCTAGTCGATTCGGATGTAGAGTCCATCTTTGTAGAAATATATCCCTCCTCCGGTCCTTCTCCACTTTCAACTTCATTGATGTCAGATTTTTCAGTTTTTCTTGTCCCAATATCATCAGTGTCCTCAACTTCAAGTAAATGAAATGCTTGATTAGCATGCAATAGTGAAGAACTATCCGTTGATTCACATGATGTTCTCATGTTTTTCACATAATTTTCATCTCCAACAACATTGTTTAACTTTCCAGCCTCTACATCAGCATCTGTAACCATAGGTTTCACATCAGGTACATCATTTAGCATGCTTCCTTGAAATCCCATCCTTTGCAAATCATCAGCAACATAGACCGGTTGCTGTTCTTTGAGAGACAGGACTTCCTGATCCTTCTCATTCTCAGTTGTATCAGCGTCAAGAGGAGACAACACATTGGACCCTTTATTTAACTCATCTGCAACATTGAGCAGCTGCTGTTCTTTGAGAGACTGGACTACCCGATCCTTCTCATTCTCAGTTGTATCAGCATCAACTAATGCATCGGACGCTCTATCGATCTGAATCACATCAGCATTCCCAATCACGAACACTTCTTCAATGATAGCTTCATTATTTCCACTAAGTTTATAGCTATCTTCAATAGCGATTTCTTCATCCATTGGATTAGACACAAATGTATCAGACTTCTCCTGTGAAACATGGTCTTTGACTTCGTCTTCCTTATCAACAATTATTTCTTTAGAAGCTAAGGTCTCCAATTGAGGTAAATTCACTCTCGTATGATCTTTAAAACCTTCAAGCTTGATTTCAGCATCATCTACAACAGGAATATCATCAGGACTGCAGAGCACATAACCACTTTCTTTTTTTTTTTCCTTTTTTTCATTGACCTCATTTGAATCGACATCAATGGAAGAGTCTGTACCGTGTGCTGCATCAGTCTGTAATTCAAAGGTACCCGTAGACACATTCTTATAATTTGTAGATTCAGCTTTGGACGAAAGATCATCAATGACCATGTTGAGAGCCAAATTGTCACTATTTTCCTCTAATTCCACAATTTTGTCAGCCAAAACAGTCTCTGAAATTAAATCCTCAGCATTTTCGGATTTCAGACCTGCATCCATTAAATTTTCTTCAAAACTAATTCCAGGGTTTCCCTTTCCATCAGTCTCATGCTCACCGTTTCCACTCATGCATGTCTTAGAAGACATATCTGAAGTTTCGTCCAGTCTCGTTTCCGAGATAGATTCTGTTTCAGATATTTTGCCAGCATGTTTGCTAGGCAAAACCAAGGCACTCGATAGGTTTTCGTTAAACTTGCTTCCTTCGTTCTCATTGGCATCAGTTGCTTGCCCAACAGAGCAAGCTGCTACACTAACACCAGCATTGACTTTCCTACTCTCTTCAGAGATACCCTTTAGTGTTTCCGTTTCGATTGAGACCACATCACTAGCAGAGCTGTTTTTATCCTCGGAATCTTTACTATAGCTCAAACCAACATCATGGTGCCCGGATGTGCCCACTGGCAGAACAGGCATGCTTTTTGGAACAGGATTTTCATTTTGGCTTCCATCAACTGAATTCCGTGGTGATTGAAGGATATCTGCATATGTAAATGAAACCAAATTGTTAAAACTAGATCAAAAGTAATGTTGTATTACCACCTCAACCGATACCCAAAAATCACTTTGAACTTGATCAGAATTTCATTTCTTTTATATCTGTGCTACAGTTTGGCAAGTTTAGCTCATTATATGCTCGGTTGTGAGGACATTGGTATGTAGGGGTGAGTATTTGGTTTTATCAATCAGTTTGGTCGGTTTTTTGAACTTAACCAACAACCTTCAATGTTAATCGAACAGACCGAATAACTTAATTTTTTTATATATTATAGAAATAAATAAAAATGATATATATATTAATTCGGCTAAGTTGATTGGTTTAGGTATGAATTTTAATAACCGATAACTCACTAACCTAACCATCTTAACTGTGAGACCATAACCGCCGACTTAACAGAATGGGTCAATTAGGTCTATTATAACCGATTTTTGCTCACCCTATTGGTATGTATCTAACATGAGTATTCAACTTCTTTCCAAGATCTCTACGTATTTGGAGGATTCTTGGAACATCATATCCCATACTCATTTCCAGATATACATCAGCCATGGATTCTTTGAGAAAATTAAAAAATTCAAACAACTTAGCCTTAATCACACAAAGCAGTAAATTCTAATGCAAAACTTTATGATAAGTAGACGTAAACTGGTTCAGAAAAAACCGCAATCCAAACTGAATTAAAGTACGAGCAACTTCTTCTAGACATGGTTAAATCGGATATACATACTTACATCAGGCACATAACCATACCTAACGCTTCTCCGAATAACGAGCAAAACATTACTAATAAAATAATATGAGTATTAGCCTACATAGTATCGACATTGTTCGCAATAGATTCGAGCATTTATCCGAATATGGATACTTCAAATTTTCTTTGTGTGATATATGCATTGACACATGTATATAAAGGGGTCACATTTAAAAATACTCTAGTATCGAGACATGGGCATAAAGGAGTAACTTCCAAAATTCCTCCATCCGACACTTGTAGCCAAATCCAAGTCCAACATCAAAAAGTGGTAATAGAGATTTATTGTGAATTACCGAAATCTTCACAATCTTTGAAAGAAATGGCGGAAGCAAGATCCTTGTCGGCTTGGCTGACAATATCCGTACTCCAACCTAATTCGCCATCATGAAATTCCGTTGCCGCATCCGAAAATACTTCTATTTCTGATCTATTCGACATTGCTCCGACTCCTCTGATACTTTTCTCCCAACCACGCCTTTCCATAATCTTCGCCTCAACTGGATTCACCAAAATCCGTACATTCAATTAGGAATGACAACAAAAATGGAGAAAATCGAAATCGGTTTCTGAGGAAAAAAAATCGTCAATCGGAAGTATTGAGAAAATATATAATCAGAATTTTTTTAAAAAAAAACCATAAAAATGAAGGAAAGATATTCTTTAGTTTAGAAACCAGAGGGAAAAGAAAAACAACACATACATACATACATACATACATACATACATACATACTTTAGTTTTTATTTTCATGGATGATGGATATATCATCATTTTCTAGGCTGGTTAAAGTTGTTTGACTTTTTTTTTTCGGGAAAACATTACCAACTTTCTGGACTTTCTTGTTTCTTATGAAAGAAACTAGAATAACTTTTTCTTCAATCTGCCATTAATTTCACTTCATTTCCATTGAAAAAATTATTTATATAAAAGAAACAAGAAAGCCCAGAAAGTTGGTAATCTTTTTCCAGGACAAAAAAAAGTCAAACAACTTTAACCAGCCTAGAAAATGATGATATATCCATCATCCATGAAAACAAAAACAAAAGTTTTTATACATATATTGTAATAAACAAGAAAACACGGGAAAGACAAACAGACAACTTCAACAAGCCCAGAAAATTATTAAATAAAAAATAAAAATCATTAAAAATTTTGAAGAAAAAAAAGGAAAGGAAAAAAGAAAAACCTGAGGATCGATTCTTTCCATGGCCTTGATTATCCATAACAAAAGAGATGAAGAAGAAGCAAAAAGTAGAGAGTGTTTAGATATGAGAAAATACAGAGAAACAGTGAGGAAGAAAAAGAGAGAAGAAATTGATTTTAAGGCAAGAAGAGAGGAGATTGACTTATTAATGAAAGTTGTATGAAGTAAGTAATGTGAAAGTGAATACATAATCCAATCCCATTTCAGTTGAATGCATCTCATTTTACAAAAAAAATGAGTTGGGTTCTTTTTTTGGCCAATCCAAATATTAAAATAATAATATTAGAATGTAATGATTGAAAATATAGTAGGTTTTGTGGTAAAAGTAGTATAGTAGTCTATCCTATATTTCATTTGGGATTTTTTATTGAAAAAAATGGCAAATGGATTGCATACATCTGATGAAAAGATATCGTCAAAATTGTACTTTTAAAGTTTTGAACTCAAAAGTGGACCTTTTTATTGAAGAACGAAATAAAAAAAATTTTAAAAAATTTATAATTATAAAAAAACACTAAAACAAATCCTTTAATTCGATCGACAGTTGTTAAAATAAAATTATTAATAATAATGGATAGAGAGCAATCAGATAAGAAATTGTACTTTAAAGTTAAATGCTTATTTGGGGGTTACATCTTTATTAAATTTAATCCATACTCTCAACATTTCAACTAACATGTCACTCTTGTGCATTTTTATTTTTAGAATTTTCATTGAATAATGAAAAACTTTTGTAATTCTTTTTTATCACTATTTATTTATGATTTTTTTCAAAATTTTAATAATTTATAAGTTATCTGTTGATTCTGTTTTATATAAGATAGAATAGTAAAGATTGAGGGTCAATATATTTTAAATAAAAAAATAAGGGCCAATTGAATAAAAATGTCAATAAACTAAATTTATTATTATTCTTTATATATAAAATGCCAAAATCAGCATTTAAAAATTTAATTTAATTGATGAATTATATTACTCCATCTAAAATATAAAGATTAATTTATGAAGGAGGGAGTAGAGAGACTCTAATGGTTTCATAAAATATATATGTATAAAAATAGATAGTTTGAGTGAAACTAATATTTTTAACCTACTTGAATATATGCGCGCTTGAAATATATATATATAATTTCAACCCGAATATGTGAGTTTGAAAACCGAAAATTTTATATTAAAAAAATTCATCTAAATCTATGAGCTAGACTGAGATACATGAATTTATTAATTTGATAGCAAAACGGGAATTTAATTAATCTAAAATTAAATGGAGTGTAATAATTGAAGAGTGTGAAGTGAAAGATGTAAGGTAGTAGCTGTAGCAGGTGATTAAAACTATGGTTGCACGTGGACCTACCCATTCTTTGACTGACGTCTCCTTTTCCCACGCGGGGTCAGACGAAAGAAAATTGGGTAAACTATACTACAAGTCATCCAACTATGGGCTATTTTCTATTTTAATCATTCAATTATTAATTTTTTAAAATTGATCACGCAATTATAAATTTATTTTTTTCTCACCCAATTATAACTTTTCTAAAATTGGTTATCCAACTAATAAGATTGTTTTTATTATCCATTTTTGTTAATTGCAAGGTGACATGGTAATTAAAAAATTAGTATAATAATAAATTTAGCTTTTAATTTTTACATATTATATCAATTTAGTCATAATTTCAAAAAATAATCCTCAAAATTTACAAATGATGAATCCTAATTCTAAAAAAAATAAAGATACATAAATATTTTCAAAAAAAATAAATTTAAACAGATTAAAAAAGAACCCAAAAATGAAAAACGAATCCATTGTTAGAGATTAACAGACAAAAACAATTCATTTATTAAAAACAACAACACTTTCCAAGTGAAAATGGCTCAAGCTTTTTCAAATCTAAGCTTCTCTTGGGATAATGTGGGAGAAATGGGGAGAGAGGAAGAGCGTAGGGAGAAATGGAAAGGGTTTTTTTTTTTTTTTTTGGGTTCCCCGTCCTTAGCCTTAGGTTTCTTATTATATAATTTCAACATAATTAACAGAGTTTTCAGAAACCATCACATGAAAATTTCATTCTTTAATGGAAACAGTCGACAGCATTAATCTTAGAACTAAGATTCGATATAAGACTTAAATTACAAAATTTGGTGAAATACAGGCAGCACAGATAATGTTTATTGCACAGATTTCAACTTCCATATCCATGTTGTAGACAATTCAATGCTCTTTGAACAACATTGTTTCCCTACTGATCTTTCGCCACCAAAACCAAACCATCCATCCCGGAGGATTGCAAGCATTGCTCGACCAGATGACTTCATTGCAGGGTTTTGGAGTCCTACCACACTTTCCCTGTGGGATCTTGTGCTAGGAATGCCACATATCAAATTCAGCAGGACCTTTGATTCGGGTGATGAATTCCTTCTAACACTTGAATTTGTTGTTGGATTCTGAGTATGATTTCTAATTTCTTTTGGAAGTAGGATTTTCAACTTCTCCTAACAACGGGATTAGTCTGAATTATAGTCCCCAAAATTCGCTATGTTGCTATTTTTAGCATAATTATAAAATTTTATATAAATTAATTTAGAGATAGGTTATAATGGGTTATATCCTTTTTATAATATAATATAAACCCTTTTTTTCGAATAATCTCATTATAGGTTCTGATTTTTTTTTACACAATACTTAGAACTACTCATAATTAGGAGTATGCAAATTTCGGGTAAAACCAAATTAATTCGGTTAACTGATCGAATTCAGTTAATCGGTCGGTTAACCGAATTAATTCGATCGGGGTTGGTTAATAATTTTTTGGAAGTTTAATTAATGGTTAATTAACCGAAAATTTATATTTTTTATATACATTTTACATATATTAAATTCGGTTAATTCAGTTAATTTTTTATATGTTTTATACATATTTTAACCAAAAAAAATAAAAAATAAATAAATTTTGGTTAATTCAGTTAACCGACCGAATTAACCGAAAAAGTTCGGTTCGGATAATTTTTTTGAAAATTTGTTGGTTTGGTTAACAGTTAAAGGTTTAAAAGGGTTGGTTAATGATAGTTCGATTCGGTTAACCGATCAGTTAACCAATTGAACACCCGTACCCATAATCACTTAAAAATAAGTTTTACAAATTGTCCAAAACTTTTATAACACTTCTTATAAATAATATAATTTTTTGTTATAATTTTAGAAAGTTACTTTTTATAAATAAATTATGATAAAAAAAAGCTATAACATTTTTTACGAATAAATATATTATTTTTATAATATATAATATAGACACATAAATAAGTTATATCAGATTTCTTAACTGTAACTTTTTTATAAATAAATATTTTATAATACTTTTATAACATGTAAATTATTTTTTAATAAACTTTTTTGTCATAACTTTAGAAATTTTTTAAGATTTAAATAATAAAGTTTTTGTTATAACTTTACAAAACATACACATTATTTTTTAGTTCGAGTTGCTTGATTTCCATAAAAGTATCACACAGTTTTTTGTATTAGAAGTTAAATTGTATTTTGTCCTTTTTATTAAAAAACAAAAAAAATTAGTCATTACACAGTAGTTCAAAGAGTAAATTGTTCTTCTTCTTCTTCTTTTGTTAAAAGTTTCATCAATTTTTACAATTAAAAATTTGTGTAGCTAACGGGATAACTAGACAATTATATGCGACATGTCTTCTATACCTCGTGCTGATATACAAGACCGATTTTTAATAGTAAAAATATTTTTTTTACAAAAAGATTAATTTACTTTTTTTATTTAATGTATATAAACTAATACTTATTTTTTAAATGAAAAAACAAAATACAACCTAACTCGTCGTATAGTAGTTTTAGTTTTGATTTTGATAGAAAAAACAAGTTAGAGAAAATAATTTTTTTGAAATTAAACTACACAGATTGGGCTTTATTAATAAATTCAAAAGTACATAAATAATTACCTAGAGAAAAAGAAAGGCCCGAATATGAGACTTGGCCCGGCATCAAAATAAAAAAAGAAACGATAAAAACTAAGAACAGCAAACCAAATCCTAATTCAGCCTAGAAAATCAACAGAACAAAAATAGAGTCAGAAGTCTCTGGAATCCCATTAACGTTGCTGTAATTTTTGCCCAATCAGCAAGATGACTCTTCACCGTCTTGTCACTTCATCTGCCATTTCTTCATCAAGATGCATTCACACTCCCGAGGGGACTTTAATTTCATCCATTCCATTACTAGCCCTCATTCAGACTCCCTCCATTTCAACTTCTCCCTTTCCTGTTCAATCTGGCTCTCTCACTCTATCCCTTTCCTCTTGTTCTTCTGCATATTCAGGGACGCCTCCAACCAGGTAAACTACTAATTTATTATTCATCGTTTCTTTTGCTAAAGTATGCGCAAGACTGTTTCCTGCTATTGGGATATATTCAAATCTGCACTCCTTATATTTTAATAGTAGCTTATGAATATCATGAATGTAGGCACATACCTTTGATTTATCTGGGATACTTGTCTTACACTTTTTTATTATTGATAAAGAGTCTACTTCAATAATGACTTTTTTCCAATGCATGTCTATGCCGATTTGGGTCGCTCTCCGGCACGCAAGTGCCTCAGCTGCAAAGGCTGATGCAACCCGTTGATATATCTCCGAGCATGATAAAAGAACCTTTCCCTCACTCTCTCTGGACACAATCCCCACAGCCGCTAGATTAAACTTTTCGTCGTATGCTGCATCAAAATTAATCTTCACGACCTGATCAGGTGGCTTCCTCCACTTGTTAATAGTTATAGAAGTTTGTGGTTTGTTTTTACCAATCTCATTCAACTCTGATATATAACTATTAACAAATCTCTCTATTACTTTTCCACATTTACTCACTTTTTTGTGCACTCTGTCATTCCTATCTCTCCAGATTGCCCATAGTGCACAACAAAATATCCTACACTGTGATGCTGAGTTCTTCACAAATACCCAGGTTAGCCACTGTACAAACTCCAACTGATTTTCTTGCAAAAATGTTTGGCATGATAACTCTCTCCAAACTTAAATTGAAACAGGACATTTACGGAAAAGATGGTCCATGTTCTCTGTTCCTACTCTACAACGGGGGCATACTGTTGTGTTTGTTAACTTTATTAGTAGCATATTAACTCGTGTAGATAGGAAATTCCATGATATCTTCCAGATTGTAATTTTTATTTTTGAAGGAAGGTTCAGAAGCCATAATTTTTTGTAGAACTCCTTATAGTCAGCTTGTAAAGAGTAAGCTCTAGGATCATTTTCCGACGCCTCAGCACTCCAGACCCAAAAATCTTCATGAGGTTCTTCTGCCAACGGAATGCAAATAATCTTCTCGGCAACATCCTCCGGAAAGGTAGAAGCTATCAACTCTTTCTTCCATGTTCTATTACTTTGATCAATTAATTTGGCAACTTTAAAATCATTGAAATTCGTAATTAAAGCTGATCACCTGTTCTTTTTCACATCTGGGATCCAAAAATCATTACTAACTGAAATATGCGTACCCCTGCCCACCTTCCAACACAAACCTTTCTCTAAAATGCCCTTTGTAGCCCAAATGCTTTTCCATGTATACGAAGCATTGTTCCCCAATTGTGAATTCAAGAAATTAACAATCAGGTAATATTTTACTTTTAAAACTTGAGCTATTAAAGAATTTGGATTGTTCAAAATTCTTCACCCCTATTTGGCTAGTAATGAGACATTAAATTGAGCCATGTTTCTAAAACCCAAACCACCTTCTTCTTTTGACTGACACAAATATTTCCATTGACACTAATGAATTTCTCTTTTTCCGTGCCCTTTTTGCCACCAGAATTTAGCAAATATGCTTTCTATATATTTACAAAACGACTTTGGTAGCAAGAAACAAGACATAGCATAGGTTGGAATAGCCTGGAGTACCGACTTTAAAAATACTTTCTTACTTCTTTGAGATAACATTCTGGTACTCCATCCTTCAATTCTGGTATAAATCTTCTCTTTGAGATGCTGAAAGGATTCTTTTTTCCGTCTACCAAGCACATTCGGGAGACCTAAATATCTCTCCATATTTGTTGAGGTCCTTACCCCTAAGATTGCCAAGAATTCTTCCTTTTTTCCTTTTGTAGTGTTTGTGCTGAAAAAGATTGTAGATTTATTAAAATTTACACATTGGCCAGAACACTTTTCATACGTCTTCAGAATTCCTTTTAGCACCATTACCCACTATCTGATGCTTCCCCAAACAGAATACAGTCATCTGTAAAAAGTAAATGTGAAATTTCTGGGCCTCTTCTACTCGTCTTTGCACCTCTTAACAATCATCCCTTCAATGTCAATCTCATCAAAGATGATAATCCCTCGTTACACATTAAAAATAAAAAAGGACTTAGAGGATCTCCCTGTCTCAAGCCTCTTGCCAATTTAAAGCTTTGTCCATTTCCTTCATTTGTATTAACTACATAAGACGTTGTGGAGATACATTTTATAACCAACTCCACCCAGTCTTTTGCAAAACCCATTCTTAACATAACTTCTTTTATACAGCCCCATTCAACCCTATCATAGGCTTTACTCAAGTCAAGATTTACTGCCATATATCCTTTTTTTTCTCTGCGCTTTTGTCAAAAAGTATGCAAAACCTCATAAGTTAAAAGCACATTGTCAGAAATTAAACTTCTCGGGACGAAAGCACTTTGACCCACATCAATACATCTCCTAATACCTACTTATAGTCGATTTACAATTATTTTTGCCACCATTTTATAAATAACCAAACACAAGCTAATGGGTCTAAAGTTAGCTAGGCTTGTGGGATTAGGGATTTTTGGAATCAACACGATCTTTGTTTGGTTGAAAGGACCAAAACTCTCACCATTATTTAATATTCCTAAACAAAAGTTAGCAATTTACTTACCTACAATGTGCCAATATTTCTGAAAGAAGATTGCTAGAAAACCATCATGTCCTAGTGTTTTAGTAAGTCACATTCCTTTCAATGCATCATAGACTTCTTCTGCTGTATAGTTTAACATTAAATCTCTATTAATATCTGTCGGGATGTTATTTTCAATGCCCGTTAGGAGATAAGAAGGATCTCCGACTCCATTTGACGTGAATAGCTTCTGAAAGTACATAGTAGCAGCTTCATTAATCTCACTTACTTCATTAGCCTCTCCTCCATCTAGTTCCAACTTTGATATGGTATTAATGTGTCTTCGATATGTGGCAAACCTATGGAAAAAAGCTGAATTCTTATCCCTTGCTTTAAGCCAATTTGCCCTTGCCCTTTGTTCCCAATAAGCTTCGTCTTTATCAATTTCCATATTCAGGTTAATCTTGGTGTCAATAACTTTTGCCACCGTTTTGTCAGTCCTTTCTTGCGCCATTAACATATCAAGTTGCTTCGTAAGCTTTGTCTTTAGTCCCTCTCGCCTTTCTTTAATTGATCTCGCCCATATCTTTAAGTCTGCTTGTAATCTTTCAAGTTTTTCAACTACTGTGCCTGTTCTTGATTCCCAAGATTCTTTAATTACTTTCTCAACTGTTTCCTCCATGAGCCACCACGCCTCAAATTTAAATTTTGGATTGCCCTTATAAGAATTTTCACATTTTGTGTTTAGAAGAAATGGGCAATGATCAGACATTGAGTGTAGTAGATGTTTGATGTTACCTATTGGAAATATCTGCCTCCATTTATCATTTGCGACTCCCCTATCAAGTATCTCTAATATTTGTCTCCGACAAATTTCCTCTTTCCCAAGTAAACCAAACCCCCGAATACCCCAAATCTTTTAGTTGGCATTCTTCTAAAACCTCTCGGAAAGCCTCTATTCTACTCTCTTCCCTTGGTACACCCCCACATTTTTCATAAGAATACATGATCTCATTAAAATCACCACTTACTAACCATGGATGACTTCTATCTTACCTCAATTTCTTTAGCAGATTCCACGTAGCGCTCCTATTATTAACATAAGGTGAACTATAGAACCCCGTGAATCTCCATTCTTCTTCATCCTTACCTTCTTTAACCATAACATCAATGTGGTTCCTAGAAAAACTTTGTAAACTTATTACAGTATCTCCTTTCCATGCTAAACATAATCCTCCTCGCGAACCTTCTGCTTTAATGTCAATTCCATTAATAAAATTGTATCTCCTTCTGACTTTTTCCATGCGTTACTTATCTAGCTTTGTCTCCATGAAGGTCATATGGGGATTGTGTTGCTTTAGGAAAAAACACAGCCTTCTTACTGCCTGTGGACTCCCCAATCCACGAACATTCCAACTTATAATTTTCATTGCGTCCGGTCGGCTTGCCTCTTGGCAGCCGCTGATCTCAAGAAATTTTTAATATCAAGTTGCTAAGAATTGTCTAACATCACCTTTGATAAGGCTTTTTCGCAACCCTCAAAATCATCCCGTTTCAATCTTTTAGTTCCATCCACATCAATATCTTCCTTATCACTTCTTGCAAGATCTTTTTCTGGGGATTTTCACTTCCTCGTACTATTCTCAACCTTTGTTTGTATCATCGTGGCCACTGGTTTTATTTTTTTCCAGCTCGTCTTCTCAGGATTTGCGTTTTTACACTCTTGTACCGTACTATCATTCAACTTCTCAACCTCCTATCCCATATATGCATCTCTGCTCCTTTATCATCTCTTCCCCTCCCATCAATTCCATATTCTCCTGTGCACCCCGAATCTCGTTATTCTCTTTTTCTATTGTTCTAGAGCTTTCTGCCAGCACTACTTTGCCTCCTGTGTAAGAAATTTGAACCCCCACCTTCTTCATCATAGCATTAAATTTCATACTATCTTATCCAGATAATTTTGATTCTGCTTTTAAAGCCAGCGTATAAGGTGGATCAACACTGATTTTGCTTTTCCTTGCAGGTATTATTTGAGTGCAATCTTTTATCCCATGCCCCATTCTTCCACATCCAAAACAAAATATTGGTAAATTCTCATACTTAAAGGAACCCACATTTTATTAACATTATTACTAGAGACAAAAATACCTCGACGAAGTGGTTTTCGAACATCCAAGGTGATTTTGAGCCGACAACAGACTTTGTTAATTTCATATCTGAGAACTCCCCCAAACGTAACACCAATTGCATACAAGAGATCCTTCTTATCGAATTTTGGTAAATACGAATCAATTTTTATCCAAAACGGAGATGAATTAAGCCTAATCTGATCTTTTTCCACCGCCTGAATTAACCTATCAAATAAAATAATACTTTTGCAAAAAAAACCAAGGTCTCCCCTCCATAATCGTCTCCAGATCTTCTTCCAAATCAAACACTATTAGGAATAAATTTTGCCCCACCATCTAGATCTCAAACTTTTTTCTTGTCTTCCATATACTTTTCATTTTTGCCCTAAAACTCTCTGGGTTGTATAGCTTTTCTATCCAAATTGTACATATCAGCGTTGGTTTAGAATTTGGTACCACCATCGACCCCTTGACTGATAATTTGATGAGTTCTTCTGCTAGAAGAGAGATCTCATCCCTCCCCTCTCTATCCTCACCACTGCTTTCCTCCATCCCAAGCTGCAGCAGTTACTGCTTTCTCTAGGACTACGTAAAGCACTGTTGGGAGCAGAGAGGTTAGAGAAAATAGTTAATTACATATGAATTTGTAATCTTATAATTTGTTTCAATCTTTTTGCAAGTTTGGGAGAAATTTGTTGTCATTATGGTTTTTTTTATAAAATTAATAAAACATGTTTAAAATATTTAAAATTTTATAAAAATTATTAAAAATTATTAAAAATCATAAAATTATAAAATATTAAAATTATTAAAATTAACATACATTTAAAGAAATGATAAAAAATCATAAAAACTTTAAAAAATTATAAAAAAAACTAATAAATTTTAATAAATTATTAAATATATAATTAATAATATATATTTAAAATTTTATAAAAACTTGTAAAAATTCAAAAAAAACTTATAAATAATATAAAAATTCTAATAAATTAAAAAATATTAAATATTAAAAAAATCATTTAAACCCCTAAAATCATAATGAACATATGATATTACACTAACCATTGGATAATGAGAATTGGATAATGAGAATAGTAATAAGGCCATTAGAGTCATTTTCATATTAAATAAAATGTTTTCTATATTCCAAAAATAAAATGATAATTATGGGAACCTTTCCTTTTTATTAATAAATTATTATTATTTTCGGTCAAAATAAATAAATTATTATTATTTAAAAAAATTTTCACTAATTTTTTAACTTCAGTACAATAATTTGGACTTTAAAAGATGGAAACTGTTTGCTAAGTATTGTATGATATAAAATATTTTTGGTACAATTAGATACTATCAAACCAAAATTTCATTATCCAACTATTAGTATATGTCAGATGAAATTTTCTGACCAAAGTTTTTACAACCAGACTGGTGGTTGAATCAGTTAGGCCACCGATTTGCTTGTTCGACTAGTTTAATTGAATAAAAATAAAAAAATAAAAAATTGGTTCAACCATCCAATTCTCAAGTCAACCAGTCTAATAGCTTTCTTCGAACTAGTTCCCTTGTCGATTTTGGCCTAACCAGTCTGACCGATTGATCCGATCCAATTCAAGTTTTTATGATTTTTTATAATTTTTATAATTTTATATCAATTTTAATATTTTAATTATTTTTTATGATTTTTAAGTTTTTAAGAATTTTAATACATTTTTATAAAATTTTAAATATGTTTTATTAATTTTATAATTTTTTATAATTTTTAGATTTTATTAGTTTTTTATGTTTTTATAATATTTACAAATTATTATTTTATAATTTTTATAATTTTATATCAATTTTAATATTTTAAATATTTTTTAATTTTTTAAAATATTTTGAATATTTATATTTTAATACTAGCGTTAAAGTATTCGTCCATTGGGTATAAGTATTTAATTATAAGGAATTTTCAACTGAAGAAAGAATACGCCCAAGAAATAGTACGTCCTAGAGTTTTGGCTGAGCATGAAGAGCCTACCAAGTGTATAAGAAAGTTGTAGGAGACTTAATTTTATTTAAAATCACGCCATACATGAGTCACTGCCAAGGTATAGTATGCTTGGTTTGCATGAGCATTCTCAAGTTGGTTCTTGTAATAGGATTAGTTGGGAGTCAACTGAATTGATTTGACCCTCCCCATGACTGGTCAAATGGTAACGTCGATCTTCGCTGGATTTTCTTTTATTTTTCCCCGGATTTTGTAGGAAAATCAAGGGAAAATTTCAATAAGCATTACCACTTGTCAAAATCCACTAAAGCGAATTGGGAGTATATATATAGTGAAGGGGGATTCTAGATGGTTTTTTCTTTTCGTTCTACGTTCTAATTCTTCTTTCTAATCTAAATGTTCTCTTCTTCTTCATTAAATTAGAGCTAAGATTTTGTTTAATCAATGGATGATTCAACATTTTGGTAAGTCTTATAGCTTTGCATGTTACGATTGTTGAAGAGTAGAGATGTTAAAAGACATAAGAACAGTAGGTATGAGTGGAAGGCCCTACATGGAGGTCACATATACTTGAAATGTTAGTAAACTATATGCAAATAAGGATTCTAATGGAAATTTCATAATTCTTTTAAGCAGTTGCTGCTACTAGATTGGGAAGGACGATCAAAACAGAAGCTCCTGGCCAAGCTAAAGGTGGGTCTCTAGTGAGTCTCTAGACTCGACTCTTAGTGACGGAGTTATCTGGAAAGCCTGTAAGGCAAATTTTGTAATGCTTAAGTGGCGAGTTGTTAGTTCACCTTTGTGGCGATATTTAGGTATTCTTTTGAGGCATTTTCTGAAAGGATCCTCGGTAGTGTACACGACTGATGAATCTGCCATACTTATCTGTCGAGATAGAGAGCTTGGCATATCTAGAATTATGGGTGGTGTAAGTGTCCACCAAACCTGGGAATTCTCACATTATGAATTGAAGTCACATAGGATTCTATTGGATGATCTAAAATATTGCTTTCATCGGAATAGGTTTGTTGTCTGGATTGACTTAAAGATACGGTGTAGCTGGCATTCTGACAGCCGCTAGAGCCAATATTAGAATTCGCCAAGAGTGGTGTCTGTATGTATATCATTCTAAGAAATGTATCCAACTTCTATCTTCAAAGAGATTGTGAAATAGAATCTGCAATATGGTGTGAAGTTTGTGATTCGCCCATCGTACGAAATGAGTGTATGGGTTGGTGTATTGTAATGCCCTCCACTCAACCCGATAAACCAGATTCGAGTATTGGGTGTTACATCCAATAACATATGTAACTTAAGATTTTTGCCTATGTAAAAGTTCTATCTATGAATGTAACAGAATCTCTTATGGGTGTACATTGTTTGGTTACATTTACAATTCATAGAAATAAAATTTTAGTATTATTTATTTTATCTCCCAGTCTATTGTAAACACATTGGAATGTTACTTAAACAACTTATGCTCTAACTTGAACATGCCACTTAACTTCCTCTGTATGCATAACAACCCATCGTGCCACTTCCTTCTGGTGTAGCCCTAGCATCGTCTCTATTAGCGCATACTTCTTTGCAACTGAAACATGAAATAACCTTTGTAAGTTCATAAAAACTTAGTGAGTTAAACCTTAAATACATGATTCATCATATCTAAGCGTGATAGATACTTTGCACATGCTACATGTATCCTTAGACTTTGCTTTATTCCCTTTGTAGGGTACTTCACTAAAGATTTCCTTTAACAGACTGTAACCGTTTCTTTTTATTTTAGACCTTTGTCTTTCTCACAATGCCTTTAAAAACTTATTTTCTTTTTATATTCATTAAGCCCTCACTTTTCTAGGCTCCAAATTCAGGGCCCAAACTCAAATGATCGTTTCTTTCATTTGAGCGTACTAAACTTAAAATCTCTTCACTTTCTATGTCCCTTTTTAAATATTATCTTTACATAGTCCTTAACCATTCAATTTACCTTATTAACATACTTAAAATCTCATTTCATATTTATTGGCTTTTCCACTACCTTCGGGCGAGCTAGACTACGCCCATTACTTAACATAGAGTTCGCCCAGATCTTCCTTACTTCAAGGTGCTATCTATACATGCCTATAACATATATCCTAGACTCGCCACCTATTCTGGCACGCTTTCACTTCGTTGTTCTGTTTTTGTTATTATGTGGGGTTTACATTTTCACTACACAGAGCATTTCTTTCAGAATTCGTTGAATACTTAGTTCCTTCTACTTGTCCATACATTTTCTCTTACACTTTTCTTACATTTAGAGTCCTGTCTTTACTTTACCTTCAAATGGTCGTTCATGTCATTATTTCCTAATTCCTTACACGCTATTCATTCAAAATTTTTCGTGAACGCAATCCTTCATTTAAATAGCCGCAAAGGTTTCCTTTGTTGTTTGCCATAAGGGCTTTCCTTTACAAAGTTGCCACAGAGGCTTTCCTTTGATAGAGATTGCAACAAAGGCATTTCCTTTTAGAAATTTTCCACAAAGGTGTTCTTAAACAGAGATTGCTACAAAGGCTCACCTTTCCAGATTTTCACCACAATGACAGTCCTTTACATCCAGTACTTGCCACAAAGGCTTTCCTGTCCAAATTTTTTCCACAAAGGTTGTCCTTTACATCCAATACTCACAACAAAGGTTTTCCTATTTAGTGTTTTGCCACAAATACTGCCCTTTATATCTAGTACTCACCACAAAGGCTGTCCTTTTTCTAGTGTTTTGGTGATAGGGATTTGCTTAGACTCACACTTAGTGAGGTTTACCCCTCTTCATTCCGGGACACACAAAGAACACATTAGGTAATAACCTTCTTTAAATTTTTCATATGATGCCATAACCCACCAGTTACGGTCTTATACGATATGGTATTCTTTTCATATGATGCTATAACCCACTATTTACGGTCTTACACGATATAGTCCTTTAGTGTCATGACCATAAACTTGTCATTTCAGATGTTTGTGTTTTTAGTCCCGACGAACCCCTTTGACAATTTCGAAAATAGGCACAGACTCATCATGTATTGACCCATCATACAATGACATACTTATGGTAGACACATTAAGCTTTCAGACTCATGTATATATCATACACATCCAAATTTATATCCTACACTTGGTCGATCGAACTTCATACATTCCATACATGCATGATCACAAACCTCTTATTTCATATTAGATTTATTGCATCATACTTAGTTTCATTTTAATTGTTTGGTCACTTAGCATAGAAGTTCATAGAACATACATACTACATGCAAAGTTCAACCTAGGGATTCACTTGACTTCCATCTTTCTCAGCTCCAAAGCTCCAGATCCAGACTTCCTTTGGAAAATTGGCAACAACCACTATTATAGAGTACATAAACTCGTCAAAATTCACTCACATGCCTCTTTTTCTATCATCTCTAGCACTTACATCCCCCATTATGGTTGTATGTCCTTAACCTTACCTAGTTGCTCAGACTTACTCTTTTTCCACAGCATAGGAAGGAAGACCATGGATCTTACCTTAACATGGAATACTCATGGGTGGGGATCCAGATCAACACCTCCATTTTTATAAAGGAATGAGGTACTTTAAATTGCTTTAGATCTAAGCCAAGAAAATACTTCCTAAAGAAGGTGGAAGAAAAACTCATTTTTTTTAATTTCTGACTATCTTAATATACAACCTTTACCCTTATAAGAACTTGACACGTATCAAAATCCTATTATATTTACCATATAGGTGGTTTAAAGCTATAAGAAAACGTGTACGATGATCCATGGTTATATGTATAAATGAATATTTCTAGGTCAAATCCACTTTTTGTTCCTAACCATCTCATTAGAATATAACTAACACCTTTCAGTGATATCTCACTTTCTTCTTTCAAGATTCCTTAACACTTTACTAAGTTTCACTTCATAAATGTTTCACTTTCTAAGACATGTTCCTTCAATATCCTAAATGTTAATGGTATACCCAAATTCATTCGCCAAAGTGTCGTTTGGGTGGACAAAACCACACTACTGTTTTCTTTCAACTTGTTTGCCTAACCAAGACTTTTCCCAAGGGCATACCCATAGACTTCAACCTCTTGGTTCAATTCAGCACCTTACTTACTTAAAACCTATTCCGCAATTCTTACTCCTAAACAACACTTGAGCACTAGGGCTTCATCGAGCAGGATGTCACACGTATAGTTATCTGCCAGGAATCAGAAAAGTATCCGCCAAAGCCTAAATAAAAATCTAGAATATTAAAGTCAAGAAATTTAACAACGACGTTTAAAGGTAATATTAGTTTAAACTCACTAAGTTCCATTGAACTTACAGATGTTTATTTGTAATGCAGGTTCATGGAATTGATCCAGTACGCCAAAAGGGACCATGCTAGGAATGCGCCAAAGTGACAGTTCGAAGAGTAATATTGTGCATACAAAGAGGCACTCTAGGGAATATGGTGAATAATACTATATTCCATTATTAAGTTTTTTTTAATAAATATTTAAGTTGTAAAGTCTTATACTGCTTTTGAGAATCTATTGTAATTAATAAACATTTCCTTCACAATCTTTTGACTTAAAAAAATATAAATAAATAAGAAATACGTTCAATATTAGATTTATTGCATCATACTTAGTTTCATTTTAATTGTTTGGTCACTTAGCATAGAAGTTCGTAGAACATACATACTACATGCAAAGTTCAACCTAGGGATTCACCTGACTTCCATCTTTCTCAGCTCCAAAGCTCCAGATCCAGACTTCCTTTGGAAAATTGGCAACAACCACTATTATAGAGCACATAAACTCGTCAAAATTCACTCACATACCTCTTTTTCTATCATCTCTAGCACTTACATCCCCCATTATGGTTATATGTCCTTAACCTTACCTAGTTGCTCAGACTTACTCTTTTTCCACAGCATAGCAAGGAAGACCATGGATCTTACCTTAACATGGAACACTCATGGGTGGGGATCCAGATCAACACCTCCATTTTTATAAAGGAATGAGGTACTTTAAATTGCTTTAGATCTAAGCCAAGAAAATACTTCTTAAAGAAGGTGGAAGAAAAACTCATTTTTTTTTAATTTCTGACTATCTTAATATACAACCTTTACCCTTATAAGAACTTGACACGTATCAAAATCCTATTATATTTACCATATAGATGGTTTAAAGCTATAAGAAAATGTGTACGATGATCCATGGTTATATGTATAAATGAATATTTCTAGGTCAAATCCACTTTTTGTTCCTAACCATCTCATTAGAATATAACTAACACCTTACCTAGCCAAGCTTGGCATGTAACACCTTTCAGTGATATCTCACTTTCTTCTTTCAAGATTCCTTAACACTTTACTAAGTTTCACTTCATAAATGTTTCACTTTCTAAGACATGTTCCTTCAATATCCTAAATGTTAATGGTTTACCCAAATTCATTCGCCAAAGTGTCGTTTGGGTGGACAAAACCACACTACTGTTTTCTTTCAACTTGTTTGCCTGACCAAGACTTTTCCCAAGGGCATACCCATAGACTTCAACCTCTTGGTTCAATTCAGCACCTTACTTACTCAAAACCTATTCCACAATTCTTACTCCTAAACAACACTTGAGCACTAGGGCTTCATCGAGCAGGATGTCACACATATAGTTATCTGCCAGGAATCAGAAAAGTATCCCCCAAAGCCTAAATAAAAATCTAGAATATTAAAGTCAAGAAATTTAACAACGACGTTTAAAGGTAATATTAGTTTAAACTCACTAAGTTCCATTGAACTTACAAATGTTTATTTGTAATGCAGGTTCACGGAATTGATCCAGTATGCCAAAATGGACCATGCTAGGAATGCGCCAAAGTGACAGTTCGAAGAGTAATATTGTGCATACAGAGAGGCACTCTAGGGAATATGGTGAATAATACTATATTCCATTATTAAGTTTTTTTAATAAATATTTAAGTTGTAAAGTCTTATACTGCTTTTGAGAATCTATTGTAATTAATAAACATTTCCTTCACAATCTTTTGACTTAAAAAAATATAAATAAATAAGAAATACGTTCAATATGGTTTCCGCTAGTTGTAAATTTTTTGTTAAGTATTTAAGTATTGTGTCATCCTATATCCAGGTCCGGTAAATCAGGTCGAGTATAGGGCATTACATCCCCTATGTGTCTAGAAATAGGATCCTCTTATTTATCATAAGCCACTCTTTGTGCATTTGGGAGCACGACCCTTTTATTTATCATAAACCTCCCCCATGCATTTGGGAGAAAGATATCTATTACTCTCCACGTAATTCCAAGTTGCAAAATTTTACGGTAGTGCGATTAACCTCTCCTTGTGTTTCTGGTCGGTTGTTACACTTGTCATTCTTGGGTTTCTAATCGGGTCACCACACCCGTCATCATTGTGTTTCTGGTTGGGTTGTCACACCCGTCATCCTCATGTTTATGGTTGGGTCACCACACTCATTGTCCTTATGTTTTGGTCAATCGCCACAATCGTCATTCTTGTATTTCTGGTTGGGTTGCCACACCCGTCATCCTCATGTTTCTTGTAACATCCAGAAATAAGGCCTAAAAGTTTTAGCTTCACAAGTGAGGGCTTACTAATGTTTCGACAAACTGGGGGTTCGCCAAAAGAATATCAATAAGGAGTTCACCAGAGATACAACGAAATAGTATACGCCAAAAGATGTAGTAAGGGGGTGCGCTAAGTTCATTACAAGTTGTGTTCGACAATTGGTTTGACAAGTTAGGGTTCGCCAGTTGGTTTGGCGAACTGGGGTTCTCCTGTCGAAATTGAGTCAGACTTCAATTAGGAAATTAAGATATTACGTATTTAGAGTAGTTTTGGTGCACGTAACTCTTTTCCTAAGTCAACTAGGGTATCTTAAGATTTCCAAGTCACTACCTATAAATACAACCCTTATTTCATGAAAATTCTTTCATTGATTATTCTATTGTCAAGTTTTTTGTTCAAAACAAAATTCATAGAAACCAAGGTAAATCTCTGTCATGTTAGGGTTTGATTGTTCAGAAAGCTAGGTTTTCTTGTATGTTTGTTCATGTTTTGTTTGTTTATTAGTTTGTGTATATTCATGTATGTTGAAAACCAGCCGGACCATTTACCAGCAAGGATAAAGGCGAAGAAAAATTTGTTTAAAATTCTTAGATTTTCGGTGAGCGTTCTAGAATCACCATTCATATGTGTAAACCACCATGTTTTTAGAAAATTATGGTTTTAAAATGTAACACCCCTAACTTGTATCCGTCACCAGAATAAGGTTACGGAGCATTACCAGAGTTTATAGATCAAACAGATGAAAATTTCAAACATTTCATATCTATAATATTGAAGTCATAAACCAATCAAACTCATATATACTGTCCCTTATTCGAGCCATCGAGGCCCAAAATATGCGTTAGAAACAAGTCGAGACTAATTCAGAAACTCAAAGAATTTTTCAGAATACTTTAAAAATTTTCAAAGCTGCCAGGGTCACACGGCCAATAGACACGCCCATGTCTTAGGCCGTGTGGGCATTCAAAATAGAGACACAAAGTCTGTTGTAATAGCCAAAATTTAAGGTTATCGAAACAGTGATTTCGTAGCCACAAATCCGATTTAAAGATAAATTTATTTTAATGTTTTTGCATGAATATTGATATGATAGGAAAATAGTATGAAAATATAGACAAAAGAATTTTACCGATTTAGTGTTTAGTTAGAAAAGGAAATTATTGAAGAAATTAGGCAAAAACAAGGTATCGATACCTCGATCTCATAAAACCAAGTCAAAAATATTTTTATAAACATTTATGAAGTGTTAGTAATATGGTATTAAAATTTTGTTAGAAAATTTCTACGTTTGGGTAGTTAATTAAGTGAAAATGACTAAATTGAAAAGGGTGTAAAAGTTACTAGAAGGATTAAATAGCTCAATTGTTAAATGAGGAGGGACATAAATTGCAAATAAGCCCAAAAGGAGATATTTTGGGCGGCATAAGCTGAGAAAAATTAGGAGAATTAGTGAAATAAGGGTAAAATGGGAAAATAACAAATTTTACCAACATAAAAATAGGACCAAATTGGAATATCTAGAATTCTCTTCATATTTTCTTCATTATCATCAGCCAAAAATGTCCTAGGGGTTTATTCAAGCTGGTACTTCATAATTTTTTCACCAAGTGAGTTAATCCTTGCCTTTTTCTTGTAATTTTTGTGTTTCTAAGACTTTTACAACTAGGTCCTATTACTAAATTCATTAGTTTTTTATTTCATGGATGAAATTGAAAATCACTATGGTTGGTGCTGTAAGTTTATAATGAAATAGCTTGAAATTGAAGCTTTAATTTGTTTATGAGATGATTTTATTAGGTAATTTCAATAGAAATTGATTTGTAGGACCTAATTGTGAAAAAGTTTGGAATTAAAGTCTAGTGCTAAAATTCTGATTTCCAAAGGTTATAAAGTAGTTTAAAGTGATAGGATAAAGTGTTAATTGAGAAAAAATCAGCTCAATTGAGAGGTTAATTGAGCAGGGATGAAATTATCATTTATTGAAAGCTTAGGGGAAAAATGGTAATTAACAACATGCACTAAAACAGTTTTGGACAGCAGCAGTAGTCTAAATTTGAAAAATCACCAAAAATTATAGAGATATAATTAGAGAATGAATAAAATATGAAATTAAATATTATTGAGTCTAGTTTCTTATAGAAGAAACGGTGTAAGAAATGGAATTGTAAATCATGAGATATAATAGGTTTTGTGAGACAAGGTCGGAATGATTTCGGGTTCCCCTTTTTTGAGTTTGGAAAATCATAAAAAAATTGGATAAAAATAATTAGGGGCTTAAATTTACATTTTTAAAATACTTATGAGTCTATTTTTAAAATAAACAAACAAGAACATCATTTGAATCCTGTACGAGGAGATAATTAATTTTTAGTGAAGAAGGGTCAAAACTATCAGACAGCAAAATATGGATGACTTTAAAGAATAAATTGTACTTATTGGCTAAACCAAAAATTATAAAAATTTTATGGTAAGAAGATATGTGAGTCTAGTTTTGATAAAAATTAGCGGATCTTAATTTGGAGTTCTGTAGCTCAAGATATAAATAATTTAGTGACTATGACTCAATGAGACAGTTTTGAATGCACTATAAATAATAATGGAATTATAGAGAATGTTACATATGAACATGAAATGTATTAGATTAATGATTAAATTTATTTATTTAAATTCAAAAAATTAAAATACGAAGCTAGGTCGAGGAAAAGAAGAAGTTTGAGATTAGTAGATTTTTGCATACGAACAAGTATCGAGGTAAGTTCGTATAACTTGAATTATATTCTTATATGCTTGAAATGTTTGTTATTGATGTGAATATGATTTGAATGTTCATTGTATGAAAATTGATGAAACATTAATATATTTGATAAAAAGGGGAAGAAATCCCGGTCGAATGGAAGGAAAATTCGATGGATCTCTGAAAAGGAATTGACGGTAAAAAGGATCTAGCCCGGACGGGTGATCCTATCCTGATATAGCCCTCCCGAAGAATATGTGGAAAATGGATTTAGCCGGACAGGTAATCCGAATTAGGCTCTGAATTTAGCCTGGACTGGTAATTTAGATCCAAGTTCATTAGAGTAATTGTCATTGCAGCGGATTTAGCCTGGACTGGTAATCCTGACAATACTCTATGAGTTTATATTACAGGGGATTTAGCCTGGACTGGTAATCCCGCTATGAGGATGAGATTCGCGGGAGTGTGCTCTCTGAAATGGAAATGTGCGCACATGAATATGAATTGATGGACTCGGATTTGTACACTAAAGTGTACCTCTAAAAATCCATCGAAATTCTGAAAAATTCAACGGGATAAATATGGAAAATAACAAGGGAATGGAAATTATGGTATTGATGAGCTCATCAATCATGGTATATATATTATTGATACATGGAAATTATTGAACTAACTTGAATGTTGAGTTTGTGCATGTTAAGGGAATAATGCATTGAATGGATGTATGAATATTTATTGCATTGTATTGAAAATATTAGGTAAGTATAATTCTTGTTACATGAGCTTACTAAGCACAAAGTGCTTACCCTGTTTCCTTTTCCCCTGTGTTGTAGTGTTAAGAGCTCGGAGGTTGGATTTTGTCGGAGACGCATCACACTATCAACCTCAAGATCTCGGTATATAAAGAAACTTTATTTTGGAAATCAATGGCATGTATAAGCTAGTAAAGTAAATGTTAATGTGAAATGAATGTATGGTTAGCCATTGGTATGGCTAACAAATTTTGGTTTTGGTATGTGATGAGGTTATCTTATGAATATGTTAAATCTATTTTGAAAATATGTTGAAATGGATTGGTTGTGTTGGATTGGTCTCGGTTTAAAATTGCAGGGAAGATTAGATATTTATAAAGGGGTTATATTGAGTTCAAAAAAAAACTTTGGGATTTTGCAAAAAATTTCTCATGGTTTCAATTTAATCCCGGTTTGGTCTCGATGTATGTTTTGGGCTTCGGAGGTCCATCCAAGGGACGTCATGACATGTTTCGATAAATGAATAGTATTTAACTCGTAATAACAAAAAATTTATTCGGTAAAATCTGGTAATGCCTCATACCTTATTTCAGCGACGAATACGGGTAGGGGTATTACATCTGTGCCCGTGTAACTCTCTAACTTGGGTCACACGGCCAAGCCACACGCTCGTGTGCCAGACCGTGTACCCGTTCGAAATGGCATCACATGTCTGTGTGCTAGTCGTGTGTCTTGTAACACCCCAAACCCGGTCTAAACGTTATGACCGAATCTGGCGATGTCACATTGTAATATCCCTTACTCGTATTCGACGCCGGAATAGGGTACGAGGCATTACTAGAAGACATGCATTTGCATACGTATTAAACTAAGTTACAAAATTTCATCCGAATTAAAACTTTTAATTATTAACGTGCTTTTATAATTCTTTACAACATATCCTCGAAATATTACATTCATAACAAATAGGGCCTACGAGACCTGATATTTACTCATGTAATTCAAAGCTTCATTTCCATTTCATTCAATTCAATTTCTCATGTTCGCAATTCAAATCAATTTCTCAATCCAATATATATATATTTCAATCATCTAAGAATATAATTCAAGATACACGAACTTACCAGGTTAAATTGCAGAAATACCAAAATTCAGGGATATTTTGGTAATTTTCTATTTTCCTTTGAATTTCCACTCAATCTTGATTAAATTAATATTTCATTCAATTTATTAATTTAAATAATAAAACAATTCATTTCATGCAATTTGGTCACTTTTTGCAATTTTTACAAATTTACCCTTAAAATATTACTTTTATTCAATTTAGTCTTTGAACCTAAAACATGCAAATTAGCCATTTTTAATGAAAACTCATGCTATTTGAATAATCATATATTTTCCTCCTCCTCTCCATTCCACATCCTTAATGTATATAACATGCTTATATGTAACATTATCTATAATTTCACTATCATTCAAAACTGTCCACTTGAGTCATGTCACAAAATTATTTATATCTTGAGCTACGTAACTCTGAATTGAGATCCGTTAATTTTATTTGAAACTAGACTCACATATATTATTACTATAAAATTTTCAGAATTTTTGGTTTATCCAATAAGTACAGTTTATTCTTTAAAGTCATCCCTATTCTGCTATCTGACAGTTCTGACCCTTCTTCACTAAAAATTAATTATCTCCTCGTACAGAATTCAGATGATGTTTTCGTTTGTTTTTCTTGAAAATATACTCATTCAGGATTTTAAACATATAAATTTAATCCCATAATTAATTTTCTCCATTTTTTTATGATTTTCCAAAGTCAGAACAGGGGAACCCAGATTCATTCTGACCTTGTCTCACATAATTTATTATATCTCATGATTTACAATTTCATATCTTACACCATTTCTTCTATGAGAAACTAGACTTAATAATATTTAATTCCATATTTTTTTCATTCTATAATTCTATTTCGATAATTTATGGTGATTTTTCGAATTTAGCCTACTGCTGCCGTCCAAAACTGTTTTAGTGCAAAATGTTGATTACTAAGTTTATAACTTCCTTATTCATTTTCTCTATAATATTTTCCATTACTTTCTCTTATTTCCCTTCACTAATATATCAAGAACATAAGACTTCATTTAAGAAAACTCTACTATAACATAATTTCCATGCTTTTTCAATAATAACAAACTTAAAAATATATTGAAATCTTGATGTTCTTACCTTGCCCTATTGATTTCAATCTTTAACTTGATTTTCTCTCTCCTCCAGCTTCTATTTCTTGAATCTAACTTGATATTCTAGCTCCCCATTGTCTCCTTGTTATCTTTCTCTCTTGATGGATATGAAAATTCTTTTGATTTCTAAGTGAAAATGGTGATTTTTTGGTGAAAGGACCAAATTGTAAAGAAAAGAAAGTTTCTTTCTTTCTTTTCTCTTCATACGTTGGATGCATGGGAAGAAGATGAAGATTCTTCATCTTTCCTTCCATATATATACTAAATATAATAATAATAAAATAATAAAATATCATTTAAAAATCAAATTAAAATATTAATAAACTAATATTTATTTAATTAATTAATCTAAAATATCACCAACATCATCATTGCCTTCTAGATTTCTCTCTCTTCTAATTGACCATTTTGCCCTTTATAATCTTTAAAAATTTCATCATTGAGTCATCACTTAATTTGGTAAAATTGTGATTTAGTCCCTCAAAATTCTTCACCTTTTCAATTTGGTCCTAATTCATCCATGTTCCTTAGTTTCTAGATTATTCCACCCTTAAAATATTTACACTATTGGTCCTTCAACTTTTTCGTATTTACACTTTAACCCCTCAAATTTTGAGTACTTACTCTTGGGCAACAAAATTTTTCTCACTTTTGCGATTTAATCCTTTCTTGAATTAATATGTCATAATATAATTCCCAATGTTGCCATAACTCAAAATTTCCCTTTTTGTCACTTTATTTCCTTATTTTACTATCAAGGATACCTACTTTCTTACTGTAGTAATTTTCGGGGTATTACAGTAGTAATTTTCGGGATATTACATGTCTCACACGGCCAAGTCACATGCCTGTATGTCTGGCCGTGTGGACCTAAAATGTGCTTTAGACCACAATTTTACCATACCCTACATACTTAGCATTAAACAATTCAAAAATCATTCATTTAACTTGTTCAAAACATGATCAAACACATTCAAAACATGCCAAAACAATCATTCTAGGTGCCTAACCAATGTACCCTCATTGGTATCACATTTATGTCATCAAAACATTATTCAAATCCAAATTATAAACATATCAATTTCAGTCCATTTTGCCTAGTTCATAAGCACTTAAACACCAATTTAATTTCACATGCACATACCTAGATTTGATTCAAGTTATCATGCCATAATATGGCTTAAAACACAAACACATGTTTATATATATATCCCAAACCAATATTAAACTTATAACCTCATTTGCAGTCAATCCACAAAATAACTATTATTTAGACACCCTAGGTACATGCCAGCACAAAAGATAGACATCACCACATTTGAGTTCGGGATCGTTGTTGGATGCTGAATTGCCAATCAAAAAAGAAGTATCTAACCTGCTCACGGAAAAACAAAACCGTACACTAAGTAAAACTCAGTGGTATTTCTATAATCCGAATATTTAAAGACAAGATAATATAATAAGCACAATTGAATTTTAAGCACATATTAATGTCCAGTATCATGACTATCATATGCTATCATATTTTATTTGTTAAAAAATGTCCCAATTCACACAATTGCTATATAAATAGTTATTCACATATCAAACCACATTTATTTATACAATGGAATTAACCATTCAATACTCAACTCATGAATATATCATTTCATACCATACTCAATTCTCATCACTTGCTATATAATAGCTTTTCACAATTTGATCTACATATAATTTAAACAATAACATGATCCATTCCATATCCAATTCATGATTACATAACTCATGTACCTCATTTTCATGTTTCAAATCACTATCCATTTTCAATTCACATACAATATCATCCAATATCAATCATAATACCGTTTTATTTTATTACCCCTATTAACATGACTCGGACTCGGACGGATACACGGATCTAACCAACACACCAGTTTGGCACCCAGTTCCTCATCGGATAAATTTGAAGAAGTAACTGGGCCCAGCGCCATATAAATTGGCACCCAGTGCCTCATCGACTCGAAGTCGAAGAAATCTTTAAACTCTTCATATCCTATGGCATGCCATCTATATCCGACTCAGCCCGATATAGTTAATAGGGTTCCAATTCACTTTCCAAATACAATCAATATCCAATTATCATGTTTGCATATATATATATTCAAAATATATATATATCAATTCAATCCAATTCAATCAACTTAATTCAATTCAATATCGAAGTACCAAATATATTTTTCATATAATCCCATATACATATGAAATCAATTCAATAGTCAAAGTGCCAAACACTCACCTCAACCACTTACCATATACATTAAATCAAAATACAACAATTAACAACTAGGCTTGGATTATAGAAATACAAATCAGGAATTTCAAGCTATTCGACGTCGACTTTATCTTTTCCCTTTTTAGTCGAGGATTCTGATATGACGTTAGCTACGGAATTAAAACAATTAAAATTTATCAATATAACACAATTAAATTTCATATTGAATATTTAAATTTTTACTCAATATTTGCCTAAATTTCAATTTAGTCCCTAAACCGAGACTAATTTTTATTCTTCACATTTAATTCCATATTTTCATACAAATTCCATTTTAAACTAAATTTAACTCTCTATTTTCACTTAAATCCTTAAATTTAAAATTTTTCACAATTTAGTCCCTATTACTCAATATTTACAATTTTTTCTACAATTGAATCCTTTTTTCATTTCTAGCTTAAAAATCTATCAATTTAATCTTTAATGCTAAAATTATTCAACATTAACAACCTTTAAAAACTCAATCAATGCTAAAATTTCAACATGGTTCGGGTAATACTTAACACCGGGATTTCAAAAACATAAAGATTACAAGAAAAATGGACTAAATTGACTAACCAATTGAACTTGGAAAGTTTGAAACCCCTAAACCTTGCGTCTGTTTCTTTCCCTTTTCTTTCTTGTTCTTACTTTCTTTTGTTTAACTTTCTATTTCTTTTTCTTTTTCTTATTTTTTTATCATTATATAATATATATATTTACTTAAATATTAAGTAAACATATTATAATGTATATTTTAACTTTAGTTATTATAATATATATAATAAATTTACACCTAATTTATACCTAATGTTGTCCTACTAATGAAACAATGGTATAATTGCCTCTTTAGTCCCTTTAATTATTCTTTAATCTATAATTCAACTTTCACTCTATATGCAATTTAGTCCTTATACCTAATTACTTCTAATTCGAGCAAATTCACTTAACTGAAACCTAATTAACTACACAACTAGCTTCGTAAATATTTTTAATAAGTATTTACGAGTTTGATTTACGATAAAGGAGTCCTGGGAATGTACTTTCCAACACCCCTGACTCTCAGGTCGTTACATATAAGAGTGTTCAGTGTTCGGTACTGTGTGCGTATTGTTATATTGTCCAATAACTTTGGGTTTTAAACTAAGTCCCAATAGTAAGCTTTTCTATAAAACTCTTTTTTCAAGTTTCGAGACTCTGTTTTCAAGTATGTGTGCTCTTATATGAGCCTATGTTTTAATATATGTTTTAAAAGTACAATTTTATAAATTGTTTTACGAGCTTTTGTGCAAGCACTATATGAACAAGTGCTTATATGTTGGATATAATGGCATGCCATAGGATTTTTAGTACTCACCTATAAGCTTTGTGATTTGAGCGTTGAGGCCCTGAGACATGTGAGAGATAAGGGAATGTCGAGCTATGCGCCATTCACAAGGACATGTTGGAGTACATGAGAGTGTTTAGCTTATCGATACACTTATGGGACATGTTAAGGACTCTCTAAGTCACAAGTAAAATGCTATAAGGAGGTTTGCTTCTCTAACAAAAGACAAGTGCAAGTGTTATGAACACGTTTTGTGAAACTATTGTTAACAGTACAAGTATAATAATAAGAACAAGCATAAGCACAAGTACATTTTATGTTTTAAGTTTTCTTTTTAGAAACAAGACAAATTTTTAAGTATGATTTTCAACAAACACATCTGAATCTATTTACAAACTTATATGTTTTCTGGCAAGCAAGTTTTGCGAATTAGGTCTCGCACCTTCACGATGAACCCAGCACGCGAAACGAATTTCAAACTAAGTTCCCTTATATTTTAAACTTTGTATTTTAGGCATACTCTGATGTTTTCTGAATATTCATTGAGTTCTCAATGAACTCACCCACTCTTCTCTTACTTCGTAGGAACGTAGGTTGCAAATGGCAGTGGCGAGGTGCCTGACCTGGGCGAGGCTAATCCCTGAACAGATATTTGTGAACCCGAAAAAAAGGCGATGGGATTATTTATGTTGGTTTAGTTTTATTATAGTTGTTAATGTTATTAAAACAATTTCTTTAAAGTTTAATTTTATTTCTAGGAAACCTTGAATTAAACCCTTGTTAAATTTTTCTTTTCAGTACGAATAAATTTTAATGTTCATTATTCGTCTTTTCATACGTGTCATGTTATATTCTTTTAATTTTTCCAAAGTATGTCTTAATACTAAATGCGAGTCAATTGGATTGTGAAATACTATTTTATGCAACATTTGAATGTTGCGACCCACAACATGCATGTGAACCCTTAAGAGTGATAATCTTACTATTTAGTGACCCCTATAAAAAGTATAAAAACCCTTGCATGAACGTCTCTTTTTGTTGTGATGCTTGTTTTGTACCCGAACTCATAATGTTTGTTTATATGCGAACTTATGTAGTATGCGAACCACTATATTTTGTGAACTCGTGTTATTATGCGAACTCATGTTTTATGTTGTTATGAGAACCTATGTTGCCATGCGAACCTTAATAATAACTTATATGTACTTGTATTTATGTTTAAGTATACGTACCCTAAAATTCCCTATTTATTTATTTTATGCGAACCTTTAAGTTTCACTGTTTAGGTGACATGCAAATCTTTCCTCTGTTTATTTTTGTAAGTTCGCATGATTTACATTCTATGTATGATTTAATTCCGTTGTTGTGTTATAACTTAGCACATTATATGTTGTATATACATGATCTGTTGGAGTTTAGGTTGGGAGTTAATGAAGAGTCACTCCGGTGGCTAATGTAGCTCTCCAAATTCGAGTCAAACCAATTTGGCCGGGTTTAGGGTGTTACATTTTTGGCCGACTCACCACATCCATCATCCTCGTATTTCTGGCCGAGTCGCCACACCTATCATCATTATGTTTCTGGCCAAGTCGCCATATGCGTCATCCTTATGTTTTTGGTTGGGCCGCCACATCCATCATCCTCATGTTTCTAGTTGGGTTGCCACATTCGTCATCCTTATATTTTTATCGGGTCACCACACTCATCATCCTCGTGTTTCTAGTCGAATCACTACGCCCACCATTATTATATTTCTGGCCAGGTTGCCATACTCGCCATCCTTGTGTTATGTTCATGGTCACATTGTTGTGCCTATTATCCTATGAGTTACCCTTCATAAGCCCTCCCCTATGTGCAGAGGCGTTATCTTTCATTAACTGTTTATGTAATTTCATGCTACGAGAGCCTACGGTAGTATGATCGACCTCTAAATTAGGTTAACAAATAAACTTTATAACTACGAGCACTCGCACTTTATTTCTCTAGATTAACAATTATTTTGAAACCAACATTATAATACCACATTCCGTAAGCACTTGTTCAATATTTCTCATCAAAAACTCAAGCAAAAAGTTACATTTGTTACCATTATTTATAATAATGAATAGTCATTCTATTCACATTTTAATGGATATTATACATTTCTTAAGTCTAACGGATAGTACACATTTCTTACGTTTTATATCACCAAAGAATAATATGCATTTCTTACGTTTCATATTACCATTGAATGGGTCACGTCTCTTAATTTTATATTGTCAACCGATGGCTTGAACCTCCTTTATTTTACAATTCCAATAATCGCATTCGTGATATACATACAACAAGTTTCCATTAATAAATCTAGATCATTTAATTGACAAATGCACCACTAGGTTATACATTATACATTTTTGGATTGTCGAGTCAAAGCATACTAACTGCTAAATCACAAAGCAAAATTTATACAAGCTAACTATGTATAGAAATAAAATTCGTGAAAATATTATTAAAAAGGGTGTGTACGAGTTCCAATAGCCTCACAAGGCATCGTATATCCTCGGGTCATCGAGCCTATAATTTTACCATATATCTTTTACTTTATTTGCTACAACTACCACCCGTAAGGGGTAGTTTATAGATAGTCTTGAGGCACGATCACTTTATAACATACCTCTTGACTTGGGGGGACTATTGTTATACTACCACCCAACTGTGACACATGGCAACATGAAAAACAACCGAAGGGATACCCACAAATAACCCTCCACCTTGTATCATCTAGATGGTCAATCAATGATCGACTACTTACCTACCTCATACCCCCTACGATAAGAACCATTGGTCCTTAACCACCCGAGTGGGTCCTCTGTTAAGCCATCTGCTATAACGGATACACATTTCTTAAAAAGAAGACCACTCGTGAATCATTGTACTCTTCATCGAATCCCTACCTTATCTTAAACCCAATTTGGGCCTCCGTTGGATCCTCATCTCTCATATAAATACCCTAATATACTACTTAATAGAGGGATACCTCTCCACACACACAAAACCCTAACACACTAAAATTCTATCTGATGCAATCCCGGCCGCATCATGTTACAACACAACTCGATGCAACAGAGATTGGCCCAAACTCGAGGGGCCCAAGTGCAAAACGAAGCTTTTAATTTTAGTTTGTTAATTTGGTTGCTAGAATAAGGACTTTGATTTATTTATTTTAGTTACTTTAGTGATACGAGCCAAGGAGGTGACACTCAAGGGGTTGTTTTTCCTAGTGGTCCAATTACTCGAAGCAAGGCACGACAATTAAAATTAAAGATGAATGCTTTTGTCCAAGACTTTGTTGCTACAAATTTAATTCATCATGTTCGTGACATTAACAAATACGAGAATGCAATTCACTGGACCAATCTTGGAATAGTGAAAGCCCATAAATTGGTGGATTAATCTTTTATGTATATTATTATTATTATTATTTACTTAATTCTCATTGGTTGGGACACATCATTTATGAGTTAAGTAATTTTATTGGTTAGGTTATTATTTATTTATTTTCTTAGATAATTTTAAAGAGTTTTATTAGGATTCAATTACTCTTTAAAGAGTTTTTATTAGGATTCAATTACTCTTGAAAGAGTTTTATTAGGATTCAATTACTCTTGTAATTTGCCTATAAATAGGCTTGTTTTCTACACATTGGGGAGGATAAAAAAAAAAGAAGAGTATTTGTTTTCTTTCAAATTTGTGTGAGGCAAATTTTTTTTAGAGTAGAGTGATTCTTCTCTTGCTATTTAGTTTGGAGTTTGTTACTTTCGAGGGTATTTCGGAGTTGCAAATATTCAAATTTCTTTCCCGTTCATCGGTGTTTCTAGAGGTTCTTCTTCTAGGGGTTTCGTAGGGAGCCGCTCAATCATTGGCGTTTTTGGTTACAAGTTAACCAAGGGTTCCATAGGGCAAATCTATCCTTTTTATTATTTATTTATTTATTATTATTTTAACTAATTTTATTTATTCTCATTTTATTTCTAATTTGTGTTTCTCTTGTGTCTAGATTCGGGATTCCGCATCATTTAGTTATTATAATATGAGTCTTTAATTATGTCTTGTTTATTAAATGCATCTTTAATTAATGTCTTGCATTATTGATCTACATCTTTTAATTATGACATGCATTATGTTACTCTCATGTTAGTTAAGATTGCATCATAAATTATGTCATGCATTATGTAACTCCCATGTTAGTTAAAGTTTGCATCTTTTAATGAAGTCATGCATTAAGTAATTCAATGTTCATTTAGTTTACATCTTAATTAAACCAAGCATTTAAGCATCTTAGTTGTTAAATATGTTTGAATTTGTTTATATTTAATTTGGCTGTTGCTTTTTAATGCATAAGTTATAGTGTGTTTAATCTTTCTTAAATAAATTGATTGTGTGATTGTTGTAGGAAAGACCAAAAGGCTGGTCACATATTTAAAGCTACAATAGGGTTGTTCGTTTGCCAAGAAGAATTAATTGTTGTCACATTGAATTGGTTGTCCAATTTTGGCATAAAAGAGTGTGCATTTGGTCACTTAATTGCTGGTGCATATTTGGAATGTTTTTGGGGGATATTGAAGCACTCAAAGCTCATTATGGTGACTTTTCAAATGGACAAAGAGTGACTCTTCAAGTTTGATCGGTTTCATGCACTCAAAGCTAGTTATGGTGCCAATTAAAGAGATGAATACATAAACATGAAGGCATTTGGTTAAGAGGAAAATGAAGGGATATCAAACAACACATTTAAAGGACTATTAAGCCTTCATTAAGTGAAAAGGCATGACTTTTCAGCTATGCATGAATCAAGTGAAAGGACATGACTCTTTGGTTGTCCATTAAGAGTTATAACCAAATTTAAATATTTTAATAACTTTAGTTAAATGCTGAAGGTGAAAGATCACTAATAGGTATTTGAACAATGAAAGTAATGCCTATAAATAGATTGTAAGAAGACATTATTTTGGTTAGACAATACACTTTGACATTTTATGAATTTTAATTCATTTGTGAGTTTATTCAACTCTCTAATTCGTTTAAGACTCAAGCTGACTTATCTAGCATAGCTAGTGACGTCTTCCTTGTTTCTTTGAACTTATCACTGAAATCCGAGTGTGGTGTTCGCCCCTTTTGATGCCTTTGGTTCCTAACTCTCTATAGTTAGCGGGTCAAGGTCCTTTGTCTCTTTTCCAGCATCTTAAGTGATTTATAAGTTTTGGGTCAATACTCTTAATAGTATTGGTTCTTTTCCTTAAGCTCAACTATCCATTCTATCCAACATTCTGATTTGTTTACTTCAAACCTTAGCCAAATTTTCACCATCATTCACTTAGTCATTTCAATCATCAATTCATTTAGCCAAATTCCTTCAAACTTTGAATTGAACGAAGCTTCTTCATTTTACGATCGGGCACATCTACGACTCGAATCACAACCCACGAGATGAGTTCGTATCACTATCCCTTTTCTGCTTAAGTCACTTCACTTTTTTTGGCTCTTAGTCCTAGAGTGGTGAACCTTCTTTGACACTGCCCCCTCTCCTCCTTTATCTCCGTTGATATCGTGTATCAATGTGTTGTCACCATATTTGTTTGTGATTGGGATGGAGCAATAGGTCCACTGTCTTCACACAATAGTATATGATGGATGGTGGAATCCAATTCACTTATTCAGAGATGGCCCCTTATCTTAAATCTTTTCTTTGTTAATAAGTTTATCTTATTTTGCAAAGTTGATTTGAAGCAATCAAATTTAATCAATCATATTATTCACCAATTCAACTTTGTTTCAAGTCACAAGATCAATGCCTAAAGGACTTAAAGTTGTTTTCTCTTTAAACACGTGTGAATCATTGAAGAGTCAAGTTACAAGCAAGTTGTGTTTTCAACAAACAGAAGATTTGGGAAAATATTTAAGGATTCCTCTATTCCGATAAAAAATGCCGATACCAATTCATTTTTGACAAAGTTTGGAATCATTGAGGAGTCATGTTACAAGCAAGTTGGGTTTTCAACAGACAGAAGATTTGGGAAAATATTTAAGGATTCTTGTATACCGATAACAAATGCCAATACCTTTGTTAGTGGCAAGAAGATTTACTCGGTAGAAGTCAATTCTATTAGCTATTGTAGAAGTCAATTCTATTAGCTATTCTTACGGTGGGTTTGGATAGGCAATTAAGTACGGTGTAGTGCGTTTAGCTTATTTTTTGTCTCACGTTACAGTATCGCTACAGTTTTTAATCTCACCATCACCTCTGTTTTTACACAGATCGTAGATAAACGCGTAGCCCATCCAAACTCACCCTTAATTACTTCGTGCTGTCGGTATACGCAATGAGAATAAGAAGATAGCTGGAAGCTTTAATTGAGGTTCTACTAATGGATTCCGCAAAATTCTGCTTGTTCAATGGGATAAGTGTTGCCAACCCACTGTAAATGTGGGTCTCCATGTTAGAAGCTGGGAATCCTGATGTTTTCTAGGTGCAAGTTTTGCGCAATAAATACAAGTTGGGTGCTGGTTGCCCTAAGAACTTTATTCACACTAAGTCCTCCTTTGTTTGGCGCTCCCTTTCTTCGGGATAATATTAGTTGGAAGTTACGAGACGGTACATGGGGCATCGGAGATAGGTCCTTTAAAGGATCTTTGTTTATTTCCTTGGGAGATGGATGAGGATGCATCATTAGCCTCAATGGTTAATATAGATAGGAGTTGGAAGTGGGATTATTTTGTGCATTATGCAAGCATTCAAACACCAAATCTGATGGCTCGTTTAGATACCCTGTGAGTGGCAACACCAAATCTGATGGCTGGTTTAGATACCCTGTGAGTGGCGATGAGTACCAATTCTAGATTCTCTGTAGCAGGCGTTTACAAGCTGCTTTCTCTTGAAACACAAATTCGAAAATATCGTACAAGGAGATTTAAAAGGGGATGCCCACTGCCACATTTTCGGGAACACTCAACAAACAAACTTTACATGAACTAAGAGACTGCCGCTCCACTGCAACCATCATCGGAGCTCACTTTCTGGTGGTAGTTACTTTGGAAACAAAGGAATTAATATGATAATTTTTGTGTTGGAACAAAATATTGATTGAAGGCCTTACGTAGTTGGGCAAGGCAAATTAAGGCTACGATGCTCATGGGGGTAGCCAAGCAAGTTGGGTGGTCTCCTCCGAAGGCAGGTTGGGTAAAGTTAAACAAAGACCAACCATGGAGGTCAGTGGATTTCGGGCTATTATCCATCGCTTGGGAGGTAGTCTATAATCGTATAATTCTTTGGTCGTCACCTTATATAACTATTTCTTGCAAAATTAGAAAGTAGCCTTTATTTTTTTTATTCATCAAGATTACATTTGCGAGATGACAAATTTTCCACGAAAATCACAGGTTAGAACCAACTAAAATCTCGTAAAACACAAACAAAATTACCCTAAAACTCACTCAGCCGAAGGCGAAAAGTGAAGCAATTCCTTGGAATGAAGCCAAGGTTTCACCACAACCACCGATTCAAACGTCTTGCTAAGCTTATTCTCCATTGCTTCGATCTTGAGATAGTACTTTATCCCCGAAACCACCTGTTTTTGCGCCTCTAAAACCCGGGAAAAAACCAACTCCGCCCGTCTTCCGTTACTACTACTTACAAATCCCCGCCACCGCCCCAGGCCGTGGCTCCGGTTATATTCTTCCACCGCGAACCTCCCCAGCTCTTGTACCTCCTCGTTGGTCTTCACGTCGGTTATCTCCGTTCTCCCTCCCACCATCCTTCCGTAACCGTCAACCGCCGTGAAACACAGTGTTACTAGTAACAACAAAGAAATAACCATCAGATCAGCTTTCGCCATCTTTGTGGTGCTTCAGTTTTTTTTTCTTTTTTAAAGATTTCGAAAGGTGCGTAATCAATGTATTTATATATAGAGAAAATTGAGAGAAGAAAAGCGATTGGGGTATGAATAAGGATTGTTCCACACGCAACTTAAGGTGATGGTGATCAAATGCAAGATTTAATAGTTCCTCCCATAGCCGTTACGCTACCAATGTAAATTATAAATGCCACACAACCAACTCGACCATTTAAAAAAATTAAAAATATTTTTTATATTAATTTAAATAAAAAAATATAATGATCGATTTAGTCTTAATATTTACATTTTGATCTTTAGTCTTTAAAAATTTAATTAAATCATTTATAATTGGATAGAAAATTAATTAAATTGTTAAATTTTTAATGGCATTGATATAATTACTTACATCACAATTACTTACATCACAGTTCATATATAATTCATAAAAAGTTAAATAAAATATATTAAAAAATTAAAAAATTTTAAAAAATCTCATAAATTTTTATTTATATTTATATTGGTAATGAAGTATATATAGTATATCACATGAGTTTTCGAATCAAAACTATTAAAAATTAAAAGTTAATCAATTTTTTTATTCAAAAATAAATAATTAAATTAAATTTTAAAAATTGAGAATTAAAATATCTAAAAATAATAAAAAATCAGATCAAAAGTTATATTTATCTTTTATGCCAATAATAAAATACTCGCAATTATATTTTTTTAAAAAATTCAAATGGTGTGGATGGAAGTACTTCATCTAAAATTCAAATTTATGGAATGGAAGGGCAGGCAGAAGCATGAACGTCGTGCCGCGTATTACTAAAACATAGGCAAGGGAACATGAAAATCCTGAGTATTTCAGACCCAATTCTAAGCGTTTTCGTTTTTTTTTTTTTTGTTAAAGAGATGTTGTCGTGTACTGGTTTTTAAACTGAGAAAGAAGAATGGACGCAACGTGGGAGGCATCTGTTCTTATCGTCTCGGGCATTGTTGAATTAGGTGCTGGGTGGCAATGAAGCACAATGACACCTGGTTTTCTTTTCGACAAGTGTCCTTTTTGCCAACCATCCTCTCTTCTCATTCTTTATGTCAATCCTCTTAATTACTTGGTTTTAAGAATTCGTGGTTTTTTCATTTTAGTATTACAAATTATTCAACAGTGTTTTTGGAGCAAACAGTACTTCTGAAGGTGACAGTGGGTGGTAAATTGACCTCCAACTCGTTCAAATTTGGTTTCCAGCATATCCTCCTATACATAACCCTCAACTTAATTTCACAGTTTTCAAAAACCTGTATTTTCTTCAGTCCTCAAATAATAATTTAATTTCTTTTAATAAGATTTATCATTTTTATTATTTATTACATCATTTTCGCTTCACCCACGAGGTGTGGCACTATTGACTTCACTTTCTATGACAACCATCATTTGTTTCAGCATACGGTATGAATAAAAGATATTATAGGAATACTTTCAAACTTTGATAAAAAAATTTCTTTTAATAAAATACTTATTTCGTTGCATGATAATATTCTTTAAATCAAATTTGGAAGATTACTAATTTACCAATAAATATAAAAATAAAATAAAATATTTACAGAACTAAATCGATTGAATAAAAAATGATGGGAATAAGTAAATTTTTGAAAAACGCTTCTAACTGAAGCTTTTTCAGGTGATACGCAACAAAGTGCTTCTAGTTGGAAGCTCTTTCTATCATTTTTCAGCAAAAGTGCTTCCAACAGGAAGCAATTTTCCCCCAGCGATCACCTAGGCTATTTAATTAATCGTCCCCCCAACGGTAAAATGATTTATCCTATAAAACCCCCCATTTCATTTTTTTTCTAATTCAATCTCAACTCTCTCATATTATCAATTCTCTCTCAAAACCCAATTAAATTCTCTAAAGTTTTTTTACTCTCTCAATTTTCTAGAAAATCAGCCACCACTCTAATATTAAGAAGGCAAAAAAATTAATAACCAATATTTCATCCCTGCATAGTAAACGGAGTTTCAATTATGAATCCAATTCAATTTTTCGGGATTGGAATATACGATTGGTGTAAAAATACGATTTCTTTTAATTTTGGATTAAATTATTATTTAGCATCTCAAAAAATTATTACAAAATAATAAATTAAAAATCTCAAAAAAATCCCTAAACCCTACTTTAAATAAACAAAACCCTAACACTAAACCCTAATTTAAATAAACAAAACCCTAACACTTAAAAAACGACACTGGAAAATTAGGGGAAAAGAGCTTCCTGTTGGAAACGCTTTTGTTGAAAAATGGCAGAAAGAGCTTCCACTTGGAAGCACTTTTCTGCATATCACATGAAAAAGCTTCCAGCTGGAAGCGTTTTTAAAAAACTGGCCCATTCCTGTCATTTTTCATTTAATCGGCCTAGTCCCATAAATATTTTATTTTTTTGGCATTTAATGGTAAATTAGTCTTGGAAAAATTTTAAAAAATTTAATTATACTTATAAATTATTTCGGGTCTTTAAAAATATATATGGACATATTTAAATTATAAAACAAGTATTCAAAGTTTTCTAGATTAAAAGGTTGAAAGACACGGGAGTTTTGCTAAAGATTAAAATTTAAGAATATTTTTATAAAATTATTAATCTAAGTTTTGAACAATTAAAAGATTTTAGAGACAATTTAAATCATTTTGAAGTTGTTCGGGATGATTGACCGCGTTCCAATGTGCGTGTACTGGGACTTAGAATATTGCAATTAAATATATGTATGAATACGTACGGTGTCTGCAAATGTACATGTCAAATTTTAATATAGAGAATTTTACAATGAAATACTGAAAGCATGTCAAGAATCGTACCCAAGGGAGGTCTGTCTAAATTGAATTAACAATAAATACTAGCACACTAAGCTAAGTCTAGGTAGCTACTACTCTACTGGTCATATTACAGCTAAATGCTAAAATTGGGGTTTGAATGCAAAAATGACTAAATTACATAACTAACAAGCAGAGTAGTAGAAGATTGATCAATGTCCATTGTTGTGATTAATCTAAAATTAGGGATTTCTAGCAATTAAGTAATAATTAATTTAATTAATATCTTTCAGCCTATAATTAAATTAATTAATCGACTTAGTCCACTTATCTTTCAACCTGATGGAACTAAACTGGGCTAGATTAATTATCTTTTAAGAAATGCTAATGATATTCCTGCTGCTACCCAGAGATCTGCCCCTAAGCTAGAGGTCGAAGAATTGATCGTGGTGGTTCAGTTGCAAAGAGTAGTCAATGAAGAGAAGTTGATTCAGTAGTACATCTTCCCCATAACATTTCAGGTAAATTTGGGGACAAAATTTCTTAAGGGGGAGAATTGTAACAACCCAAAAATCAGTGGTGTTAGAAAATGCAGTTTTGAGACCAGTTTTCTGTAAACCTAATCTGTAAATATTAAATTAAAATATTTATGGAGTTAGTATAAAAGAATATTAAAGTTTGGTTCTTCAATTTTGCATATTAATTGCTTAACTAAGGTACAAGGACTAAATTGTAAAATTATTATCACTATAGATTTTTAATTAGCCAAAGACTTAGAGACTTAAATTGTAATTAACTAAAGGTCCAAAATGGTAATTAAACCATTTTTATGAGTTAGTGGCATTTGATGACATCTCTCACTTATGTTAATTAAGGTTAGTTTATTATTAATTAAACCATTTTAAACTAGCTTAATTATGCCTTAATTAAACTATATAAGACAAAACAAAGAAAAGTCATCATCTTGTTTTCATCTTCTTCGTTGGTGTCATAAGTAAAAGAATGAAAATTCTTTTGGAGAGTTCAAACATCCTGCCCTTGATTAGGTAAAATTTCTAAGTCATTTTCTTGTAATTTTTATGTTTTTGAGTTTATGGGTGCTTGATTTAGTTGGTCTATGTACCAATTTGTAAAACTATTAAAGTTTTTGAAAGTTTTCATCATTGATTTCTTGAAGAAATTAATGTTAAATCGATATATTTTAAGCTTAGATTATGAAAATGACTAAATTGTAAAGTTTAATTGTTAGTTTTGTTTATAAGAACAAAATTGAATGTAGCGCCCCAAAGTTTGTATATTTGTTTCCGTGTATTTTTGACACAACTGTGTATCTGCTTCAGTGGTTAAGTGCTCTAAGTGTGTGTGGGGGGTCTTAAATTCAAGCTTTATCTTGGGAAAATTTTTGTATTTTTGTGAACAAAGCCTTATCACCAGTCAGTAGGCTTATAATTAAATGTTGATAAAATATGTCAGAATGGGTCTGCTGGTCTGGTGGTTAAGTAAAGAGCTAAGGAGCAAGAGGTTTGAAGTTTGAACCCCTGCTTGTGCAAATGGGATTTGTTTTTGCTGGTGTGCCATATAGGAGTTTGAGCTATGGTAAAATGCTGAGTGTTTGAGGTGTGTGGGGAAGTAATGGATGGTTAAGGAGTGTTTGAGGGGTGTGGGGAAGTGTGAGAGCGAATTTAGGGGTAAGTGGGAGGAAATTAGGGGATTATGGGGAAAATATCCAAAATCTAATCATTTTCTTTTCTTTTTGAAAAAAAGAGAATCAATTTTGTCTCCATCTTCTTGATGATTTCTTTCCCCATCTCTACCGTTTTCATTCCTCAATTCCTTCCATTACCGCCAAATTCCGCTTCTCTCCCCCACCATTGGCATTTCTTTTTGTTTTTCCTGGCTTCAATCATTCGTTTGGGGCAACCTTCGTTTCTGTCTGTTCGGTAAATGAAATAAGGTGGTATTGGTTTTCTTCTCAACTTTCGATTTCTTCCCTTCTTGCTGAAAGTCTCTTAATGTTTCCCTATTTTTTTCCCTAGCCAAACCTTCGCCTTGCTGCCTTTCCCTTTTTCGGTCCTTTTTATTTCTACTCTCTTCCTACGCATCGTTTTCTTCGCGTTTCTGGTAAGTTTAGTTTTGATTAACTTTAAACTAGGATTTGGGGCAAGTGTTAATATGGATTCTTTTGGTTTAGGGGTTTATCGAATAGCTGTTCATTACTAGCCAATGTTCTAAAGACGGGAAATTCCTGCCACTCGATATAAGGTAATGGCTTATCGCTCGAAAGATGATCACTTTGCTTCTGGATTTAGATAAATTTGATGGTTTAAATGATTAACCCAGTGTTTATTTTTTATTTTAGGTATAGGTGTGTTCAGGAGTTTTTGGACGTCAAAATTGAAGTAGGTGTGTAACCGGAACACTGTAAACGGAAAACAGTGAAAATTTAAAAAGTGAGGTTATCGACGCCACATGGACGTGTGGCCATCCGTGTGATCAAACACGGGCATGTGATCGACGAGGCTGGCCGCATGCGATACACGGGTCGGACCAAATTGGGCCGTGTGGGCCACACTGGTATGTGGGTCCACATGGATAAATCATACAGGCGTGTGTGATTTTTGGGTCAAGCCATGTGGTCTACACGGCCAAGGCCAATTTGAACCATGTGGGCCACACGTGCTTGTGGGCCCACACGGGCGAACAACATGAGCTTGTAGGCCCATTTTCACTGTTTAATTGCTAAGGTTGCATGGGTCGCCCGAGTCGACTATGGACCTACTATAGGGTCGGTAAGCTTACCTAGACCCCTAATTGACTGAAATGACTGTATGACTAATATGATTAAACATGATGATGACCCACTGATTTGATACTGTATGCCCGGTCTACATGCATGATATTATGTATAGCATGTCATATTTGTATATTGCATTGCATTGGGTTGGGGATTATAATGTTCGGAAGAAGTGTATTGAAAGGCCTCGAGCCTAATTTATTGGTAGCTCAACTGCAAACTACTATCTAGTGCCGCAATCGGTACTTTTTGGAGTGTAGTGATGGGTGGGTTGATTATATCCGCACATGGAGTGTAGGGTTGGATGAAGATGGTGTGTAGAGGCTGTCTGGGTAGGATTTTGTGACTGTATATCTGGTACTGTACTGATTACTGATACTATAATGGGCCAAGGCCCTAATGCATGACTGCTTTTATATGAAATGGGCTAAGGCCCAAACTGAAACTGAATCTGGTACCGAAAGGGCTTAAGCCCAGACTGTGACTGCATTTTGTCAGTTTGTTCTATATGGGGAATTATACACTGGGTTTTCGTAAACTCACCCTTCTAATTTATCTGTACAGGTAATCCCTAAACTTGGGTGGATCGGTGCAGCAGAGGACTCAGCGGTGGCCACACAACCTTATATGACTCTGTTTCGTACTTAATTATGATTTTAAATTTTATTTGGGAATTTTATTGTAAATATGGCCTCTATGGATTATTCTTAAATTTGGGATTTTTATTAGCTGTGGATTATAACCTTTAGTTTTAGGAAAACTCGAGTTTTCAAAAGAACCAAACGTTTTAACAAAATACTCACGATTACGCAATCTGTTTTAAAAAGCTTTCACATAGATTAAACGTTTTGAGAGCTTTCGAATGATTAATTAACACGATATTAGAATTAATAAATAATAATGAAAGAACTCTAAACGGAAAATGTATTTAGCAAAGTTACGGTTTCCCAACACAAGCTACGGTTTTCAAACACACTACCATGTGACATCGCCAAATTCGGCCACAACGTCTAGGCCGAGTTTGGGGTGTTACATTGAATAGAATGTAAAATCAATAGTAGAAATAAGAAATATGAGGTCCCTATTGAGTAATTATTGTGAATCAAATTTTAATTTGAGGGTCTAAATCGAAAGTTATGCTTAGGGACTAAATTAAATAAATTAAAAAATATGTATGACTTTGTAATCGAATGTGATTTTGATGGAATTTGATATTATATTATTGTTGAATTATTGTTCATAATTAAAAACGACACATGACCATCGAAAGGGAAAGGAAAGGCAAGAGCTAATGACAAATAACGCTAGCTTTCGATTTGTATCTCTATGAGCCAAGACCAAACTAGTTACTTCATATTCATGATATATTGCATTATATATCATTTAGGTAAGTTATTAATGGTTATTGAGTTGGAATACTATGGTTAAAATTGAATATCGAGACAAGGACGTTGTATAACTTATCTGATATAGGAAATTGGTATGAAATTGAGTTGAATCATGTTATATTAGATGATGAATTTAGAATGATGGGATGTGAATTGAACTATATGATGAAATTATAAATTGGTTACTCTATTAAATGTATAGGTCTATACTTTGGTCTAGCTGATGATGCACTTCCGTGCCAGTATGTTTTTTTAGATACATTAGGTGATGCACTTACGTACTAGTGTGATTGCTTTAATTTATCCGATGATACACTATATGTGCCAATATAATTGTTTCGGCTTGTCTAATGATGCACTATGAGTGACTATACATTTTTCGATACATCCAATGATGCGCTATGTATGTCAGTATAATTGTTTCGACTTGTCCGATGATGTACTATGAGAGTCAATATACATTCTTCGGTATATCCGATGATGCACTATGCATGCTAGTATAATTTCTTCAGCTTGTTTGATGATACACTATGAGTGCCAGTATACATTGTTCGGTACATCTGACGATGCACTATGCGTGCCAATATATTTCCTTCAGTTTATCTGATGATGCATTGTAGTGCCATTTTGGGATGCAAATTGGCTAATCTAAGTATCTGTCTTGAAAATATGTGTCAGGTTAATAGAATTATATTAATGTGATTTAGCTATAGGGTAGATTAGATATGAAATGTGAATTGATTTAGTATAGTTGCATACTTATGAAACGTGATATGTGATAGTATATAAAAGATCATGCAACGTGAGTAAAAAATGAGCCCTTAAGGTCGATTAAGTATTTACGAGCCAATAGAATCGAAAATGATTGAATTGATGAGATGGATTTGAATATGTAAATTTTTGAATGTATATATATATATATGAGTATATGTTTATGGAATGAAATTTGTGGAAAATGGTTAGATAAGTGTAATAAAGTAAGATATGCAATAACCAAATGAATTGATTATTTTCATTTGAATAACATTTATGTTATATTGACTTGAGTTATAAAAATACCACTGAGCTTTATGGTCTGTTCTTCCATGCACAGGTTAGGTTCCAATCAAGATCTTGAGTATCGATTCAGCATCCAATCAAAATCCCAAACTCAATAATGTATGTATAGATTATCTTTGTTGGTTTTATGGCATGTACCTAGGTTGAGCCTATTTTGATACTAAACTCTGTTTATTTTCACTTTTGACAATAAAGGTTATTGTGTGTATCTAGTAGGTTGTATATAAGTTGCAAATGGATTTAAATATGGTGTGAATTGATTTGAAATGTTGCAAATATTGATGAATTTAGTGAATTAGGTAAGAATGAAAATGATTTGAATGTTTAGTATTGGATACATAGTTGTTGATGATATGGTATTTGCCTAATGTTAGAAAAGGCATTGGGTTGCATAAATTAATGTGAATATATTGCAAACATATATTGCAAACACAACATCGAAGCATATCTTCAAGAATCTAAATCACTCTCTCGGACTGACCATCGACTTGTTGGTGAAATGCAGTACTAAAATGTAATTGTGTACCCAAAGCTTCCTGTAACTTTTTCCAGAATCGAGATTTAAACCGTGGATCTCTATCCGAAATAATGGAGACTAGCACTCCGTGTAGTTTGACAATCTTCGAAACATATAACTCCGCTAATCTGTCAAGTGAGAAATCTGTACATACCAGAATAAAATGTGCAAACTTCGTCAAACGATCTACGATAACCCAAATGACATATTCTTTTTTCAGAGATAGGGGTAACCCCGATACAAAATCCATAGTAACTATATCCCATTTCCACTCCAGTATCATCACTGTAACAGTCTTGAAGGTACCTGATGTTCAGTTTTAACTTGCTGACATATCAAACATCTAGATACAAAATCTGAAATATCATGTTTCATTCTCGGCCACCAGTGATGAATAGACAAGCTACCATTATGGGCTTGGTGCAAAATTTTCTGTATAAGCTCTGGATTCTTCGGTACACAAACTCTACCTCTGGATAACAAACAATCATCTGATCCTATCTGAAATTCTGAATCAGAAGTCGACTCACACTGTACTCGTTTAGCTACCATCTCATTATCACATTTCTGAGCTTCATAGATATATTGTAAAAATGTTGATTTAGCTTTTAACTCGGCTAAAATCAAGCCATCATCAGCTAATGATAGTCGGGTATTCATCGCTCGCAAAACAAACAAGGATTTTCTACTCAAAGCAGTAGCCACTATGTTTGCTTTTCTCGGATGATACTCAATAATTAACTCATAATCTTTCAATAGTTTGAGCCATCTACGCTGTCTCAGATTCAAATCTTTCTAGGACATCAGATACTTTAAACTCTTGTGATTGGTAAATATATGACATTTTTCACCGAACAAATAGTCTCGCCAAATTTTCAACGCAAAGACAATAGCTGCCAACTCTAAGTCATGTGTCAGATAGTTCTTTTCATGTGGTTTTAATTGTTTGGAAGAATAAGGTATTACTTTAACTTCTTGCATCAAAAGACGGCCTAAACCGTTCAATGATGCATCACTAAAAATCATAAATTCCTTACCGGACTCAGGCTGAACTAGAACTGGTGCTTCAGCCAACAGGGCTTTCAACTGGTTAAAACCTTGTTGACATTTATCAGACCATTCAAACTTCACATCTTTCTGTAATATTCGTGTCATCAGTGTAGCTATCATTGAAAACCCTTTTACAAATCTCCGATAATAACCAGCTAATCCCAAAAAACTTTTGACTTCAGATACTTTTCTTGGTGGTTTCCAATTAACAATCGCTGAAATTTTATTCGGATCACTTTGATACCTTCAGCCGATACTATGTGTCCTAGAAAACCAACTTCCCGAAGCCAAAACTCACATTTGATAAATTTAACAAACAATTATTTATCTCGTAAAGTTTGTAGAACAATTCTCAGATGCTCTGTATGTTCAGTCTCATTTCGGGAATATATCTGAATATCATCAATAAAAACCATAACAAATCTATCTAGATACGATACGAAAATTCTATTCATCAAATCCATAAATACTGCAGGTGTGTTAGTTAAACCAAATGGCATCACAAGAAATTCATAATGTCCATACCTAGTTCTGGATGCCATTTTCGGCACATCCGAGAACACTATGGCACCTTTCAACTGATTAAAAAAATCAATGCAAGGAAGTGGATACTTTATTCTTGATTGTAACTTTATTGAGCTAACTGTAGTCAATGCATAATCTCATTGATCCGTCCTTTTTCTTAACAAACAGAATCGGTGCACCCCAAGGTGAAAAACTAGGTCGAGCAAAACCCCTATCAGTCAACTCTTGTAACTGTGATTTCAACTCTTTTAACTCTGTACGCGTTATTCTATATGGTGCTATCGATATCGTTGTTGTTTTCGGTACAAGTTATTTAGCAAATTCAACTTATCTTACCAGCGGTAATCCAGGTAACTCATCTGGAAACACATCAAGATACTCGCAAACCACTGGTACTGATTCAAGCTTTGACTCAGACACTTTAGCATCCAATACATAAGCAAGGTAAGCATTACAACCTTTTCTCACGTATTTCTGTGCTGACATAGCTGATATCACAAGGCAACCCATTCAACTTATCTGATTCAATATAAAGCATCCCATTATTCTAGCATTTCAATATAATATGCTTTTGTCTACAATTTACCACAACATTATATAGAGTTAGCCAATCTATGCCCAAAATCACATCAAATTCATCAAATGGTAATAGCATCAAATCAGCTGGAAAACTGTAACCCTGAGTCATTAACAGACAGTACTTGCAAACCTTATCAACTAACATATACTAGCCTTGAGGGTTCAATACTTTAACCACGAATTCAGTGGACTCAATAGGTAAATTTTTACTAGACACTAAATTCATGCAAACATATGAATGAGTCGATCCGGGATCAATTAAAGTAGTTATATTAGTATTAATAAGAGAGAAAGTACCGATAATAACATCTGGTGTAGAAGCATCTTTGCGCGCATAAATAGCATAAGCCCTAGCTAGTGTTTCTGCCTCAGACATTACAATAGGGTATTTCGTCACACCACAGTTACCACTCATATTTCTAGGATTATAAGGTGGTCTACCTCTCACAGCTGTGTTGCTCGACCTCGAAGTTTGAATATTATCTTTCTCAGATTTCTTCGGGCAATCTCTAAGGTACTGGTCAAAGGAACCACATCTGAAACACGCTCTGCTCTTCATTCGACACTCACCATAATGTGGTTTGTTATAGTATTTGCACTTGGGTATGGTGTTTCTAGCATTACTCACACTCACTACAGATGTAGCCTAAGATTTAGGACTGGAGCGTCGGGTACCTCTATATCTACTAGAGTATCCCACAGAAGCAGTAGAATGGTAGTGATGTTTTTTAGATTTCTTCGATTCTGTAGAACTAGTATGACGTTCTCATCAATCTCTTGCTTGAATCCTTGGCTTCAGTCTCAGTGCGTCTTTTCTCTTTACTCAGCCCTTCAGCTTTATATGCTCTATCAACCAATACAAGAAATTCTTTCAACTCGAGGATCTCGACTAATAGTTTTATATCTTCGTTTAAGCCATCTTCAATCCGCTTAGACATTGCAGTTTCAGTCAGAATACATTCTCGAGCATATTTGCTCAATCAAACAAATTTTCGTTCATATTCGGACTCTGTCATACGACACTGTTTAAGCTCTAAAAATTCTTTACGTTCCTGGTCGAGAAACCTTTGACTGATGTATTTCTTGCGAAACTCAGTTTGAAAGAATTTCCAAGTAATACTCTCTCGGTGCACCACAGAAGTCAATATATTCCACCAGTAAGTTGAATCTTTTAACAGAGAATCGCACACTTAAGACATTCAACCGGTGAACAAGATAATTCATCAAGAACTCTGATGGTATTTTCTAACCAGAACTCAGATCTTTCGATATTGTCCTCGACAGCAGCTCAAAATTCTTCAGCACTATACTTACGGATCTTATTAACAGGAGGCTTACCAACTGTGATAGGTTTCGTACTTTGAGGAATAATAGGAACCGGTTGAGGAACATGAGGGGGTAGAGGTTGTTTCGTAATTGGGTTCGTTCGTACAAACTCGGTGAACCACTTATTCATCATCTGAAAGAAAGCTTCTTTAGCCTCTCCTCCCCGGCTCTCAGATACGGGCCTCATACCACTCGAAGTGACTCCTTGAACGGAGGCTTGAGCGTTACTCTTTACTTCATCAGAACCAGCTCGGTTGGATGTCATTACTGTATGAAAACATGTTTTAAAATGGCCATGTATTTCATGTATTTACATGTAATAGTTCGTATCGAACTCATATTGTCTCATAACAAAACATTGCCCGTTGAACCATTTAAAATATCATTGGATACACGGGTAGTACACACGAGATGTACTTAACTGTAGTTCGTCAATTCATGTACATGTATGCTCATAAGAGCTATGAATTGGTATGCTCTCGCAAGCTGTGAATTGGTAAGCTCATACGAGCTGGAAATCAGTAAGCTCTCACGAGCTGCAACTTGGTAAGCTCATACGAGCTGTGGTGTGTCCGCAACACATACAGGACCTCAAACCAAATCGGTAAACCTAATGCCATGTCATTTGTATCCTACGAATTCCTAAGGTTCAAACGAGACTCGGTAATCGTCGTACATCGTCGGATATGCGATCGGTATTTATACATGGCAATTATACAAATCACATACATATAATTCAATTAAAACATGTAAATACTCAATTTAATTACACGAACTTATCTCGATAAGTGTACGTTGATACAGAGGCATCTAATTTGATATTTTCTCTTTGCCTCGAACTAACTCTGTAAAAGGTTTGACAGGATCTATAGGAATGAATTTAACTCATTTCAATATAATTCTCATTCAATTTAATCGAAAATGGAAATTTTTACAAAATTACCATTTTCCCCTATACTTTTAATTTCTTTGTAATTTAGTCCCTATGATTGAAAATGAATTTCATGCAATTTAACCTTTACTCAAGCCTAGGCAATTTATATACATATTAATAGCAACCCATATAATTCACAACTTTACAATTTTTACCATAAATTTATCATCTTTTTCAATTTAGCCACTAATTGATAATTTCACCAAAAATATCTTTACAAAAGTTGTTTATTTAACAACAACCATTTATTTTCTATCATCAAACTTCAAAACTCAAGCATGCTCATTAATAGCAAAACACTAATGCTTTAACAGTTTTGCAAACTATTCCCCGGGCTAGCTAGATTAAGCTACAACAACCCCGGAAACATAGAAATCGTAAAAAACAGAACAAAAATACATACCTAATTGAGCAAAATAAGCTTGCCTAAATTTCAAGCTTCCATGGCTAGGTTTTCTTAGGTTTTTTTTTTCTTTTTTCTAATTTTGGTGGAAGATGATGATAATAGTTTATTTTATTTTATTTATCATAACTTTAATCTCTAATTTCCAAAATTAACCTTAATAATTCATTCAAATTCCAATGATGACTACTCATGCTAATCCACTAACAACCTTAATGGCTTATTACTATATAATGACCTCCAATTTAAAATTCTACAGCTATTGAATACCTTTAGCTATTAGAACACTACTTTTGCACTTTACGCAATTTGGTCCCTTTTATCAAATTAAGTATGTAAACGGTAAAATTTCTTAACGAAATTTTTATACGGTAGAACTTAAAATTATAATAAAATAAATTTTTTGACTTCGGATTTTTTTCCCCGAAACCACTGTTCTAATTTAAATAAAAAGGGGCTGTTACACCCAGAACCTTCACTGTCTCTACTGTTTAGCCTAGGGAAGTTTGTATGGTTTAAATTACAATAAATTGTAATATTATATTGGCTTGTGAGTTATGATTTGTTGAATATTGATTTACATATAAATATTTATATAATGTTATAATCATAAAGTTAATTCAAGGTGAGAAATGTAATTGATTTGTAAAATATTATGCGATTATTTATATTGAGCCCAGATAAACATAGGATAGGATACAATTAGCATGCCAATAGGTTATATTGCGCGTTGTAGGAGATTGATTTGTGATGAGATGATGATTGCCGACTTGTTATTGTCCACTAAATATATCGGAGTCTGACATTTGTTGCGGACTACCCTGATATATTTACAATGTTCTGGTGTGTTCTGGATGGTTAACCGCGTATCTGTATCTATTATATCGTTCATCGGATGAATTTCTAATGGAAGTTGACTTTTTATGGAATTATATAAATGTTTGTATGATTTTTTGATATTATTGTCACTTGATATCAAATGATCTTGTGTGATTGAATGAATTATGAAACTCATACCCATATATATAAACTCACCTGTTGAATGACTGTGGATGACAGGATTATTGATTATTAATCTTTCTAATGTATAATTGATCTATTTATAAAGTAAGTTTTATTGTTTCGACCGTTGAACTTACTAAGCTCAATTGAAGCTTACTCGTGTCATTTTCCTATTTCTTTGTGGATAACATTTGGTGAAATCGGGCGATCAAATCTTCCTAAAGACCACACTATCTAGATATATATCGATAGATTTTGACATGTTTACCTTTGGGTTATATGGCATCTAATAGGAGTGTTTAGTATTTATGTCAAATACATATTTCTATGTGTTCATATTTGGTTGATGTAAAGTTGTTTAAACTTGATTTTAGATCATTTATGTATATACCCTTTGTGTTGGAATGAAGTGTGCATATAACCTTAGTGATTGGTTAGTTGATATAAATCATTTGGAAATGTTTGAATTGTGGTAGGATTGAATATGAATAGATAGAATAAAATGGTAAGTTGGTATGTGTTCTTATGTATGAATTCATAAGTTAGAATGTAAGTTATTTGATATGATTTGTGGATAAGGTTGTTAATTGAAATGTGGTGTCAATGAAGGCACATTGGTTAGGCACTTAATTTGAATTGTTTTGGCATGTTTTGGGCTTGTTTAAGTGTGTTTTGATTAGGTTTAATTGCTAGTAAAAGAGTTGCTTGCTGTTCAAGTAATCACATTTGGTAAACTTGCATTTGAAGGAAAAATTAGGGGTACATGAGTTGTCACACTGCCATGTGCTGCACACGTCTCTTTACACGGCCACATGTTTCAACTCAGTGTGACACATGGTCTGGGACACAGACTACAACACTGTTGTGTAACCTAACATCGATTTGAACATAGTCTAGCACGAAGCATATGACACGGCCATGTGAAGGTATTTTGAGAGTTACACGGTCTGTTAGACGGTTGGCCTGGGCTTTGTCACACAGTCGTGTGACCTCTGTTTTCAAAATTTTTGAATTTTTCTTAAACTTTCAAATTTGTTTCAAATTAGTCCTTGATTGTTCCTAAATTATTTTTTAGGCCCTGCAAGCCGATTTAGGGTCAATAATCGTATTTATGCTATAAATGACATTTGAATTTGATTATTTCTTATTTAATTTAATATTTGAATGGTTAAATGTTAGTAATTGTTATGATATGTATTGTAATACTCTGTAACCCTAATTCAGCGACGGAGACGGGTTAGGGGTGTTACATGAACAGCCACAAATTAAACACAGAACCAAAAACAATTTTTTTACTTTTAGTAGGAAATTAAATTTCTCTCTTATAAAAACTGATAGAATTGTTATTCCTGAAACATAGAATTTATACTTTCGGGCTGAATAACAATATTCAAAGTTGTATTCTTTTTGTCCTATCAGTGTCATCTATTTATAGTGAGAGTTAGAAGAACTCTAGTTGAATTAGTAGAATACAAATAGTACTTATTTAATAGAAAAACCAATCCTTTAATTGAATTAGGAGAGAGGGGCGGCTAACTTTAGTTAAATAAATTAGGGTTTTCACCCGTCATACATATTATGAGGAGTTTTGGACCTCTCCTATATTGGGTTCAATTATACGTGTTTCTTAGACTTTTAACCTAAAACTTTATAATTTAATCCAACCCGATGCATGTTTTTCTATTTCCTAAAATAAATATTATTAAATTAATTTTAATTAATTAATTATTTTTTTCCAATTAAATAATTTTCTCAACTGATTCTAATTCCATTAAAGTTATAACAACTTTACTGTAAAAGAATCTATAAGAAAATATATTTAATTTCTACATTCAATGGATTCTCAATAACCAATTAATTTAATTCCATTTTTGAGCTTTAATTATTTATTTAAATAATAACTCAAAAAACTTAAATTAATTTAAAGGTTATTTCCATACTCAGTAAGAAACCACATTCATTTATGAATGTAACTCATTTCTCAAACTTTATAATTTTTATCCGATTATGTTCATTTGATTCTAAATGCAATCCATTTATGGATTCAACGAGTTAACGAGGGATCGATTAGAAATATGTGATTAGGGCTAAAATGATTTATAATTAAGTTCTAGCTTTTCACCTATTAATTATAAATTTATTTAGTCATGAAGTCATTCCACTACAGTATCATGTCTAAGCTCTCCCAAATTACATACCATTACGAAAGCTACTTAATCGGTGCCCATCCGATAACCTTATTATAATTGTGTTACCCTCATAGGATATCCTTAATCACTTTAGGATAAATTCATTTTCTCAATATGATCATATTTTATCTCATGGTAACCATTATATCGTCCTTCATGAAAAATCAATTACTATCAAATAGTAATTAAGTCATTTATCACAATGACAAATTACCCATGGCTACATTTATTTTCATCTATCCTGTAATGCTAATGAGAGGATGTCATTTACCCATTTCTTGAACTATGAATTCCATTATTGTGAATGATGCTACATATTGCAGAAGTCGTCTACTCACCGCACCAGCTTTCAATTTATTATCTATTTGAATTTGGGCTTTTACTTACATTAAAATATACGAGTCACGCATACATAGTCTATCATCCACTTAAGATTGAGGTATATCACACTATGAAGGTCACAAGTGAATAAATTCATAAATGGATTCATGATCTATTCACTTAGGTCATGTTGTCACACCCTCATTTGGCTAGCTGGTTTTATTTGGAAGCCTACATTGGTGAAGACCGCTTAAGTCGTGAGACTTAGACAGGATAAGGTTGGTAACTTCATGACAAATAACTTTGTAAAACTTAATCGATACTGCAGAGTTCCATTTTGCGGATTAGCGAGTTATTTGCTGTGGTGTGAACCTTTTTAGGTGAACTTTCCCACTAATAAGTCTGCCACCCGTGTTTTCATGTCACTGCTAATGTAAGTGTAGTAGTTAGTGGGACACATTTTAGTCATTTAGCATCCTAGTGGAGGTAATGTATCAAAAAATAGGACACTTGGATAGTGTCGTAGGATGTGATTAACTAGTGGAAGCGTGTGAGAATGATTACTGATTAGAGTTAATCTTGAGTGAGATTTGGATGTGAGTTATCTATAAATAGGATAGCTTTGTAGTGGATAGAGGACTTATGTTTCATCTTCTTTGCTAGTATTTGTAATCATAGGAGAAAACCAAAAGAGTTTTTCGTCATTAACAAAAGTGTTGTCTGAGCTTCTATCTTAAGCTATTTGCTAGTAAACTCTTAAACCTTTCTCTAAGTTTTACCAGATAGAAAGAAATTGTTGTAAGAGAGGTTAGTAGGATTTTCATTTAGATACTGGATAAGAAGGAAACTTTTATCCAGAAATTGTTTGCATGTCAACAAATTCATATTATTTTATAAAGCTTTGGTTGTTTTTTATGTTTATAGGAGTCAGTTTACTGTTTTAGCCAAAAAAAAATAGGAGAAGGTCCTAGTGCCAAAGAGAAGGAACCCATATAGTAGATTAAGCTCTGAGTAAAGATTTCTGGTGAGTTCCTTCATACCTTAAGTCTGTTATCTGTGATAGTTCATTTAACTTTTATCACTATATAGGCAGGTAAGTAGCTTTAACCTTTTGTCCTAATACTCGTGTTTAAGGAGATGGTATAAGGTGTCGATGCATGTAAGGGTACAAACGGTTAAACAGACCTAGAAGTCTATTATATACATGGTGTAAATACCCCTTCTTTGGTACACAAGCTTCATATCCAGATTGGTGTGAGGGGGAAATAGAGGGATGTTGCATATGATGATGAAAGAAGACACATGATAATATGTTTTGCCTCCAGTATAACACTCTAGTGCAAACTGTGACTAGTGAAAAATTTGACCTTGCGGGAAAACATGTATATGTTCGATCACAATGAGGAATGTTAGGGGGTACGGGGGGTTGTAAATGGTAAATAACTTTGATGAGCAGATTGAAGATAGATGCAAAATGGTTCTTTAGAACTAGGATTAGAAGCTAGCACAAGGAAGGGAGTATGTGGGAAAAGGGTATATGTGTGTAAAATAAGAAGTGCATGTTGCATGAAATGTAAACAGTATGTCTAATAGTTATATAAGGGTAGTCCGCGGAAGTGGCGTACGCGTAGAGCAATTGTGCCTGTGTCCATCACATGCGAGTTTCTAAAAATAGATAGTGTTCGCCAGTAGGTTGAGTCTGATCGAGAAAGTATCCGCCAGCGGATACTTCAGATCAAAGAGAAAGTTGTATCCGCTAGGTATGACGTACTAGTTTGTTAGTTCAAGTCTGATCTCTTAATGTCTGATGATATTTATTGTGGGATTTTATTTCCCGGGAACTCACTAAGTTCTTTCGAACTTACCTAGTTTCTTCTAATTATTTCTATGGTCTTAGGTTGAATGTCGTGATAGTAAGGAATCATCCAAATCAGTAGCCCATTTGTGAGCTTCTTTATTTTTCTTCGTGTGACATTTATATGTCGGAGGTATTAGGATAATTTTTAGAAGCCACCATTTAAAAGTCATTAACTAGTATTTTGAGAAATGATATTTTGTATTTATGAATGGTATTTTTAGCCTCATTGACTTATTATTAATCGTGTAATTAGATTAAAATGACTTGAGTTTTTAAATTATTGCTCAAGTGATAACTTAATATGAAATTTTATTCGAGTTTGTGGATATTTTCTAAGCGTCCACCAAACATTATTTAATTGTGTCTTTAACAGTTTAAAGTAATGTGGTACTTTTTTTTAATTCACTTTCAACCATATACATTTTGAAAATATCGAGACACTGCTCTGGTAAGTAGGTATCTGTCGAATTAAAAAATTTGTTTTTAAAAGGTATAGTTATCTCAACAGTTTTGACTCGTGACGCTCCATACCCAAATCCAATGATCGGGTTAGGCATGGGGTGTTACAGTTTTATTGGTATTAGAGCTTCAGTTTAATCGATTCTTGGAAACCATCGTTAGTTGAAACCCCGCAAAGCATGTTACATAAATCTGGGTTGGTCCCTCATAGTATTGCTAACAAATTTTGTGTATTGTAACAAAGATAGAAGAATGTCAATAAATTTTAGGAACGCTGAAGGGTAGGAGATAGAAAGTAATGCTCCTCCACCAATTAGTAGCCCTTTGCATTCTATGAGTTGGGGAGTGTTGGAGACTGAGGCTAAGAAGGCCCTAATGGAGATAATGGGCCATGCCATGAGACAATGGTTCGACAGGTACATGGGAACTACACCAACCTCGTCCCATAAATGTTGTGATAAATAGGTGAGACCTAAGGAGATTGTGAGGACGATAAGAGTTGCAGCCCTAACGAACCTTGCACCCCTAATCCCAGCTGTAGTAGTGCCACAAGGAGACTCAATGGAGGTCATTCGTAAGCAAGGTGCCAAAGAGTTTAGAGGTAGTAAAGAAGACGATCTAGTTCTGGCAAAAAATTGGCTTTCCCGAGTTAGTTGAGTAACTGAGGAGATATAGTGCTCCCTAGCCGAGAGTTTGAGATGTGTCATCTCCCTACTTAAATATTAGGTGTATCAATAGTGGACTATAGTAACCAGCATGATCACTAGAGAGCAAGTGAACTGGGAATTCTTCCTAAATAAGTTCAGAGAAAATTTTATTAACAGACTCTTCATCGAGCAGATGAAGAAAGAATTTTTGGATCTCAAGAAAGTAAGGATGACATTATTTGATATGAGAAGGAGTTTATCAGGTTAAGTAAGTACACTAAGAAATTGGTTCCAAATGAAGAAGGCTTGTGTATTAGGTTTGAAGGAGGGTTGAATGAGGAACTTAAGGTGTCGTTGTCTACCCTTGAGATCTAGGATTTTGTTGCACTTTCGGTGAAGGCTTAAAGAATGGAGACAACCATTTAAGAGAGAAATAAGGTCAATGACAGGGAGCGAAGAAAGCGCGGAGCTTCTGGTGTAGTTTCTAATGTTGAGTTCAAAAGACCCATAGATGTAAAAGGTTAATCTACTACCTCAGTGAGGGAGTCCTAAACTGCGGGATTCCATCAAGAGCGAAGTAGACGCCAAGCCACATCCAAGGCCAACACAAGAGGATATCAGAGAATGAAGGATCCCATTTGTAATAGTTGCAGGTAGAACCATACTGGAATATGCTGGGGGCTACAGAGGGATGTTACTTTTGGAAAAAATCTGGTTTGAAAACGGTTTTCTTGAATAGAAAAAAAATTGAAATCTTGAAAATTGACCCGATTTGTGATATTTATAACAATAAACCTTAACTAAATTTGTATATGTGTTTTTGGATAAGCGGATCCTTGATATTTTTTAGATTTCAACCAAACGATCTTCTCCGCTATTCTCATACCACAAACTACTTTGAGTGTGGACTTGAACCAATTGAATCAAAACATAGAACTAGAAAAAATTTTTGGGGTGAAAACAAAAATTCTCTCTTCTTTAATAGAAACCAGTAAAATTGTTATTATGAAAAATATGTTTATAAGTTGAGAATAAATTCTTTCTATTTTTCGCTAGAATAACAATCTCTCAAAAGTTGTCTCTATAGCTCTATCGGTGTCATCTATTTAGAGGAAGAGAAGGTAGAACCCTTGTAGAGTTGTAGAAGTTTATTTCCACTAGAAAAATAATATCCTAGTTTATCTAGGATATAAGGAAACCCTAGTTAATGATACTACGGTTTTGCTGTCCCACCTCCTTACATAAGGAGTTTTGGGCATCTCTCACATCGGATCCAATTACGAGTACTTCATAGGTCTTTTGACCCAGTACTCTGTAATATGATCCAACCCGATTCAGTTTTCTGTTTCCCAAAAAAAACTTTAATATCTACATGTTAAATAATTTTCTCACCCCAATTTTACCTAATGAAAATTTGACAATTTTACCCCCAATAAAATTTTGAGAAAATTCATTCAATATTTCACAACTTAACATGCTCACTATGAATGGTTTATTTTCATTTTCGGGCTTCAAAACAGTCCAAAAAGATAAACTCATTCTTCCATCATTTTTTAAGTAATCCTATATAGGATTGCAAATTTTCATTTCTATTTTTATTTTCATTTTTGGAAATCTACATTTATTTCCAAATGATTTCATTTCTCTATTTCGAAGCAAACAATAATCATTTCTAAATGTTTCCAATTTCTTTTTTCTATTCATTTTGTGCATTTGTATTCAAGCACGCAATTCATCTATAGTTTCAACGAGTTAGTGGAGGGACCGATTGGACATATATAGTTGAGACTCAAGTGATTTATAATTAAGTTCTGACTTTCGCCTATTAATTATAAACTAATTTAGTCACGAAGTCATTCCACCATAGGATCGTGATTGGGCTCTTCCCAATAACATACCATTATGAAAGCAACTACTTAGTGCTCGTTTAATGACCTTGTCATAAGTGTGTTACCCTCATAGGATATCATTGATCTATTTGGGATAATATCCGCTCTCCCAATATGATTTTATTTTATCTCATGGTAACCAGTATATCTTCCTTCATGAAAAGTGAATCATTATCAAATAATGATCAAGTCATCCATCACAAAGACAGACCCATAGCCACATTTACTTTTTAACAACCATGTAAATCCAATGAGAAGATATCATTTACCCTTGTTTTGAGCTATCAATTCCACTATTGTGAATGATGTTACATACTATAGAAGTCATACACCTAATGCACCAGTTTTCGGTTTCTTATCTATTTGAACTCAGGCTTTTACTTACATTAAAGTGTATGAGTCACAAATACATAATCTGCAATCCTCTCAGGATTTAGGTATGTCACACTATAAACATTACAAGTGAATAAATCCATAAACATATCCAGAACCTATTCTGTTTGGATTCTGTTCAATGTATTGTTAGTCCAATCAATCACATTTATGTCCATCTTATGGGAGTCATCCACTTCGATGTCTCCCCAATTGGACTTGATAAATGACATATTAGTCTTTTAATCGATTTGCACATTTCTAATTAGACTAAGGAAATATTTAGGTTCAGCTACTAATACAAGTTGTCTCTAATGTTTCAAGCTTTTGTAACAAGCTTAATTAGCTTTAGAATTTAGCCCTTATCATGTTCTAAGCTTAATATCTATCAATGTCAAGCCTAATTCATCAATTTCACTACAATGAAAATTTGCTAAAAACTTAAAAATTAAACAAATTAATGCATGGGATAGCTAAATCAAGCCCTCATGATTCAATTTCCATAAAAAAAAACTGGCTTAGTGACTTACTTGATTAATGGTCAAAAGTTGAATGTTTTCTTTCTTTTCTACTTCAATGGAGGTACGACAATAGGGAAGATGATAAAAATTTACTCTTTCCCACTAACTTATATATACACTTTAATTAATGAATAATTAAAGTAATTAATCATGTTTTGTTTTAATTAATTAAGTTAATTATTAATTATAATTATAATTCATGGTATCCATCATCACATCCCACTAATTCATATTTAAGATTGGTTAATTTATTATTTTAGTTTTTTGGATAATCGACCAATGGTGGTTTAGAGTTTTCGCAACTTCTGCACAAAACACTTGGTCATGCAAGTACGGATCGTGATGTACAAGTACTAGAAATTGGAGTGGAATATGCCAACACAGATGCTTTTCTTGTTGCACTGAAGTAGTGCAACATCAAGAATGATTTGAACTACTACATCACGAAGTCCCGCTCTGAGAAATTCGAAGGAAAGTGCGTAATGAAGGACTGGAGGTGTAAGTGGAAAATCATGGCGTTTTACCATAAGAAAATTGGGTTGTGGACGATAAAGAAGTATCCCAGTTCCCATACGTGTGTTGCAACGGGTGCAATTCAGGACCATCTGAGGCTAGACTCAGACATGATTGCTGACATTATTTTATCGATTGTGAAGGCCAGTACCCGAATTGAAATACCGATGCTGATTGCGGACATAAGTAGTCCGTATCGATATACTCCAACATATTAGAAAGTGTGGGTTGCAAAATGGAAAGCTATGGAGAAGTTGCATCACGAGGGGAGGGTTCATATAACTATCTATGGCAATGGTGTTAGGTATTGGATCGGTACGTGTTAGGTTCCATAACTGACCTTGAAATGCATCCAGGGTATTGCGACGATGAGTTGGTCCCAGGGAAAAGAGTATTCTATAGGTTCTTTTGGACCTTTGAGCAATGTAGAGAGTCATTTCAGCATTGCAAGCCTATGATCCAAATTGACGGCACCTGGTTATACGGAAGGTATCAGCAATGTCTGTTGCTTGTCGTTGTTTAGGACGGTAATCGAAAGATTCTGCGTATATCGTTGGCAATAACTCTTGGAGAAACGACAGATGACTGAGATTTCTTCCTTAGCCGGTTGCGCCGCCTCATTCGACCACAGCTCGACATATGTGTCATATTGGACAGGGGACCCGGAATACTCTCGGCGATTGATCGCCACAGATCCTTTTAGGATCACACTCATCATGAGTACTATATATGACATGTGGGATCCAATTGCTACAAAAAATATCGTTCGACGACTGAGTGAGTTCTAGTCATCGACATGAGTTTGTAGTTCCCAACTATGTATTCACTGCACATCGAATTTTCAATTACGGGGTTATTTCATTGCACTAACCGGTACCTATTTATCGATAGATTACGAGTCCATCCAACATATTTTCCATCAAAAGTTAAACAACTTGAGCACCATTAACTCCTACGGTGCGACATATGTTTCAAATATACCGTTCAAAGTGGACGCAGTCGTACGACAGGGGCATACAATACGGGCATATGACGTCAAAGTTGGCCGAGTACATGAGACACATTTTCCAACCAACGGCTCGTTATTATCATCAAAGGCCTTATTTTGCCTATATTCGGAGCACCCGTTCTCCAACCAACGGCCCGTTATTATCATCAAAGTATCACACTGAAATAAACCCCGCTTTGGCGGGAGTAAGAGATTCGCCGCCAAACTTAGGAGGGAAACTAGCCAGCTAGGGTTTCAAATTGATGGCGAATTTGCACATAATTACAGCCAGCTGATCTGAAATTATCTGCTGCAAATGCTAACTGGAAGAGAAAGTTTAAGCAGATTGATCGGCAAGCGCCGCCGCTTTCTTCCCAACCTTCAATCTATTCTCTCTTTGCCTATCCGGGTAATCCTCTCTCGCTTTCCTTTTATTTGTTCTTATCTTAGAGAAAGGTAAAATTGACATTGATTTTACATTTTTTAGAGCTCTTTGAATCTATTGTCTGATAAAAATGGAGGTTTGACTGAAACTGAATCTTCCAAAGGCAAAGTTGAAATATCCAGTTCTGATTTGGTAACTTGCCCTGTTTGTGGGAGCAAAGTTCGTGGTGAAGATTACACTATCAATTCTCATCTGGGTATTTTCCTTTTCTCTTGTTTCCAATGCTATTGGTTAGCTATATATATTGCCCCGAGTCTCCTACTGCTCTTTTCCCCTCATGTATCCATGCCCGACATTCGTGTCATACATTTCCAAAAATAGACCTAATTTTCTTCATGTATCTCAGTCTGGTTTCAGATATGGATATAGGGAAATGGCCTTCATACTCTTCATTTTTTCTCATGTATTTGTATCCGACCTTCATCCAACGTATATTTGAATAAGAATGAAAGGACATGACCTTTCAATAACTCATCAAATACATGAAAAATTGAACTTAGTCATGTTGTACACGTGCCTGTTTTGGATACTCAATTCAATTTAAAGGCATTACATTTTTGTTCTTATTTGATTTTATATCTGCTAATATGACTTAATGGGTTCAGATAGATGTCTTTCTAGAAGAACCAATCGGAAGCTGACACAGCGGACACTTCTTGAATTAAACTTTGGTTGTTCTCAATCAAAGCTTCAAATTTCCTCGGATGAATCAGAACAGCTGCTGAGTAGTGACCTTAGTAAGAATTGTTCTGACTATGAAGAGAATGTCACTCGTTGCTTCTCGAAGATTGATCCAAGAGAAGAAAAAAGCCATGATCAGGGCAGACAATTTCCGCATACTGAGAGTGTTAAACAAATTGATGTGGCTGGTTCAGCAGAAAATCCGATCAGTGATGGAAGGGCAAACACCATGGTTGACTTTTCTGCATTGTCCACTGATAATGAGGAGTCCAGAAATCATATGGATGGAACTGCGGACAGCATATCTGGGATGGCTATTGATACTTTTATTGTCGGTCGTAAGTTTAGTGATGAAAAAGAGGTGAATCTAGGGGCAAACATATATCTTCTGAGAGACCCTGATAATATTAAGGATTCAAATGCTATCAAGGTTCACTTGCTTTTGCCTTTGCATTTTGCATAGTACTATATTGACCTTTTATTTCTTTCCCTTTTTTTTTTATTTGGTTTGAGGGGGGGCGGGGGGAGGAAAAAACTACTAATACCACCTTGTTTTCTTATTTTAATCAGGTTCTTTCTGCAAGTTCTGCATGCTGTAAGGTGCTTGGTTATCTCCCTCTAGAGTTAGCTCAGTATTTATCTCCTCTGATTGAAAAGTACTGCTTGAGCTTTGAGGTGATGTAGTTCAAAAGAAACATGTTCAGTTTTTTTTTCAGCATGGCTACTCTTATGAATGTAATGTTCATATATACAGTAGTGAATGAACTATAAAATGAATAAGGGAAGGACATGAATTAATAACTCCTTTTAAATGGGACTGAAGGAAAGAGTGTCAATAAACTAACATGTTCAGAAAACCTCAACCTACCTGTAGGTAAAGTGAGTCCAGTGGAAATGAGGTGTCAGAAATTATTTGTTATCATTCAAGAGTAGTAGAAAAGCTGATAAGAGGTAAAAGGGAAAAAAAAAAAAGAACTCTACACTCATTTAATTTGATTCCTCTACCTAAGTGCCAAACTTGTCACAGTGGAGGTTTATCACTCTAGGGACCTAAGTTCTCAATCAACTGGCTAGGATTCCATTTATTATTTATTTATGTCTTTATTTTTGGGTGTGTTTGTGTGAAGAATCCTAGATTAACTTCTTAAAAGTCATCGTCCTTCCTCCCTTTCTTCCCTGTGTTGGCATCTTTAACTGTACTGGTTTTAAAACATCCTACATGTGTCATGAACATTTCATTTTTACAAGCTTCTGAAGTTTTGGGAAGACAATACATCCGTGACATGCTTTTCTCGAAACATTTTGATTATGTAATTCTGAATAGGCTACATATACCTGGCTAAACAAATGGCTATATATTTGATTTATGTGGTAGATAATCTCCTTAATGAAAATGTTGGTATTATCATATATTCTTCTCTCTTTCTCTCTTTAGAAGTATTTATTTAGCCATACTCTTTTAATCAATCAAATTGTCACACTCTTAAATTTGTTAAAATGATGGAAACTGATAAGATTCTAGTTCTTCTCATCTCACTTTAGGCTTCTTGCAGGGATATGTGATATCTGTTCCTAAACGTTCTCTTGATGCTGTTCCAATTCAGATTGTGTGTCAGAACAGTATATTTAATGGTAAAAAAGGATGTGATGAATTTGAGGCTTTACATTTGTGGCAAAAAGCTCTTCAAGTAGTTGAATTTGCAAAGAACCGCCCACCTAATACGACAAAATATCAGCAAAATTTTTGTCTGTTACTAAAGGAGGTTCTAACTAGTAGCCCTCACCTTTTCACAAAAGATAAAAAGAAATTCATCGGTAACGCTTCAAATTCTTGGTTTCCATTTTTTCCTGTCATTTAAAGTTCTACTTGGTTTTAATGTCTATATCATCTTTTGGCAGAATCATTCACTTCATTATCAGAGGATAGTCAGAGGCTTTTTGTTCGACTTTATACACGGAAAGGTTTTGTATTACAATATTAAGTTTGTATAATATCCTCTCCCTCACAATCTCTGTTCAATTTGTTATTTATGCCTGCATGTATAGCTCCATTCTTCACTACTAGTCCTTATACATCGATTCTATTGGCTGCTTAACATTGAACTTAGATCGTCTTAAGTACCCGCTTTGGGTCATGATTATTTTTTTCTCTGTGTTGCTGTATTACGAACTGAATATACTGGATTAGTGATCTACTCAAGTTTTTATTGTTGGATTCTTTTAAGAGCTAGTTTATTTTGCATTGTTAAATAAGTTTCTACAAGTTCATTTTACTATCAATAGATGATGTAAACAGCTAAAACTGTTAAAAGCTACTAAGATTCTTTTCCATATTAAGTTTATTTGTGCTTACTCAGTGACTATTTGTCATCAGAAACAGCCTTGATTGTGTCTTCAACCGTAGACATTCAAATGGAGATCCACAGTCTCTATAAGGATGGTTTTTCTTTCTGTCTTTAAATATGCATGTGTGATACTTGTATAAGAAGTCTTTGACATTGTGCTATACGAAGTGGTCAACCTACTAATTTACATTGTCCAAAATTGCGCATTTGTTTCCATGGTCAATAAATTTCATTGTCATGCTTTTTATTTATTTATTTTATTTTATTTTAAAATTCAGGACCTTGGTTTCGATTGTCTACCATTATGTACCCTGAAATATGTAATCCTCAACAAGCTGTCAAGGAGCTGTCTGGTAATTTAAGTTTACTAAAATTATTCCTATTTCTATACCAAAGTCTTTCCTGACAGCAAAAACTTATTTATGTGACATTGCAGCAACTGGCTATCTGTATCTCTTTGAAGATACAACTAAACTACATGATGATGAAATGAAGGACCTTTTGAGTCTGCTCACTGTTTCTGAGCTTCGTGACATTTTATGTACACTTAGAAAGGTTTGGATTTTTTATGTCTACTTCCTATTGTTCTTTGTGGCACTATAGCAATTCTGTACTCTGTAAAAGCATTTCTTTTTATCCTTGGTGTGGTGTTTTAGGATTGGAATGTAATTATTATTATGCTAGTGTCATGTGCCACTGGCCAAATCATCTGCCAGTATGGTCATCTAACAGCTCACTAGAATTTCTAGCTTAAAGTTCTTTTCCTTTTCCACTTTCTCATTATCATGTGTAGATGTTGTTGGCCAATGACCACACAATGTTTGCAATTTTTTTATTTTGAGAAAACATATAAGGAAGTTGAGCATTGCATTGCCCCATGAAAACAGAAAAAATGGAAGGAAAGAAAACAGAACTGGTCTTCAATATGAAGAGGTCAATATTTCTTATCGACTTCTTTCTTTTTCTTTTACCATAATGTCTATGATGCTACTAAAGTTCTACTACAAAAGGGTTTATTGGATCATGAACAATCAACTAGGATTTTCTCTAAATAATTTATTTTGTACTTTGATTATTCTTTATTGGAACTTTTGTATCTGTTTGTGTATGTTTTTAACATATGAAGCAACATTTTCTACAGAGTTAAAGCACTGATAGTGAATTATCTAGCTGTATCTATATGATAATGAAATTGAAACATATTATCATATTCTGTTCATATAAATCAATGAAAATGGTGATCTAATTCCAACAGTTAGGTAAGAAGTTCATATAAATCAATGAAAATGGTGATCTAATTCAAACAGTTGGGCTTTTCTTACGTGCGCTTTTGGATTTCTGCTAAGCTACTCTTATGCAAGATTTCCATTTTTATTGCATATATTTTACAACTGTTTAGGTTTTCTTGAATTAATGTAGCACCAAATTTATGCCTTTATCCCATCATATTTCTCTTAAAGAATGACTGTAGTTTTACTGTTCATCATTATTTACAAGCATGATTTGAGGTCAACATGTAGTTAAAGCACATTTAAGTTTGAATATACTACAAGTAGTAAATGGAGCATTTTGGTTGGGTCTTCCTAATTTTGGTTGATTCCATAGTTTATGCTCCTAAACTAATGGATTGGCCTCTGATGACTACACATTAAGAGATCTGCTGTGTGGACAGATACGGGTCAAACATTTTACATCTATTCACTACAGTAGCAATTATATGGAAATTTTGATTTGCCAACAGCGTAGATTGAGTTGGTAGGGATCAGATGCTTTTCTTGTGAAGCTCAGGTTTGATTGCCACTGCCAACAGTTCCATGCCTTGGCCCTACTACTGGCTATCCTTCCCTCACCTAAACTTGTTGATGTGATTTTTCAGAAGTAAATAAATGCATTAGATCGAACATTGATACTAGCTTCATTTCTTTAGTTCAATCATGAGTTTAAGGTTTGCAATAGATGTTGCCTTTCCAATCTCAAATTGGCTTTCTTATTTTAGCAGATCTGTACAAAATCGGGTATTTTAAGCATCTTATTTTCTGTGAGAATAATCCTTATGGCATGGCTTAATCTGTTAGTCTCTCAATTCAGATAAGATTCAGACAACCACATTTCTGAAAGCATGGTTGTTGCCTGCTATTTTTGCACTAGCTGCTTTTCCTTATGTTGCACTAATTTTTCTTTGTCACCTCTTTTTTGTTTAGGATGTAGTAGTAGCACACACTTCTAACACAATACTAGTGTTTTAAAAGTCAGGGCGTTGCTTGGCTATTTTAATCATCAAAACAATTTTTTTGTTGGTGCTCCTCATTTCCTGTTATTCTAAGTAGTCATTTGTTGTACTGAAATTCTATGTAATAGTCCAGTACACCCATGGTTTTAGCTTCTATTAACCGTTGTGGTATCAAGTATGTGTTTCTTACTTTGTTTCTTTGATGGTCCTCTGTATTCTGTTGAGTGTTCAGAAATGTAATCAAGGTTCAAGAAAGCAAAATCTTATTGCATCTCTTCTTTCCTGCTATAAAGGTGGATCATGGTAAATATTATTTCATAACAACAATTCATCAATTTTATGTAGTTTTCAAAAGCCCAATTGTATGTGTTAATTCTGACTTATTATTGTTGGTATATAATTTGCAGCCCTGTTCTACAACGGTTAATTTTGGAGAGAACTGAGATTTGTATTAGGACATCTCCAGAAGCTGAATCCCTTTTTTGGCGTGCTGAGGTGCTTGTACTAGTTCTGCCCCAGAATACTGCAGTGATACCCCATATGGTGTTTAACAAGTTAATATAATGAGTCTTGTTTTGTACTGCAGAGGCTTTTCTTCCTAAATGGAGAACAGGATCTGTCGGCATTCCTACTGGTGGATCTCGGGATTGTCAAGTATCCTACTTACAACTGCATAATTTTAGAACAGATTTTCTCGAATGAAAGTGACTTACTTGCATATGAAGAGGTCTTGATTTCTCTCTATTTGATTGTACCAGTTGAAATTTTGTTGCCCTTTGCCACATATAATTGTAATGTGTTGCAGGCCATTGAAGTGGCTCAAGTAATTGATCAGTCTCTTGATGAAAACAACTTTGAGTTGGTTTTAAGATGCATCATGATAGCTGATTCCCGTATATCCTGCTGTCCCGAGAAATTGATTGATTCCACAAGTCCTGATTTAATGGCTATATTTCGGTCATGCTTCTCAGCATCATGGGTGTATTCTAAAGTAATCTTGCTTGGAATTTCCTTCCTTGAGTGTGAGCGTAGGTATGGAACATGATTCTTTGGTATAAGTAAAAATAAAATCCCCCTTATCATTTTTTGACTTATCTCTTGTCTATTAAGATGACATTACAGGGACCTAATTATGTTTTAAATTCTTTATCTTTCTAGGCTTTGCCATTGTTTGATTGAATGATTTATGCGCACAACCATCAATGATCACTTAAAAGATTTTTTATTTCAAAATAAGATGGTTGTGGTTGGATAGTAACAGTAGCAAGAGTGTAGTGGTAATAGTAGCAATTGTATTATTCTATGGTACTCAAACTCTGAGTGTGAGTATCATATACAAGTTTTTGTTCGGTACAGATATGTTCAGTTTTGTGCAACCTGTTTCATGTATTTGGAGTCCCTTAAAGGTCATATCCCCATACCTGTATTCTGGATATGCGTTGGACATGAGTGTCGAACCCAGGTATTTTAAGAAAAATGAAAATTCAGTAACATTTTGCTAACTGCAATTGGATGTAGTGGTAGCAAATGGCAAAAGTAGCAACGTTGGCAGGGTGGTGATAGTGGTAGACAATAAAGCGACCATCAATGATCCAACAATGAATAAACTACTACGAGAATACATAAGTGAACCATAAAATTTTATCGAGCATAGTGCTACTTTCATTAACCTGGTTAATGATCTTGATGCATAAGAAAAAAGCCACATCCAAGACAAATGTTGGGTTTTTTAAAAATATTTTTATAATTGTCTTGTCTCAGGTACAAGGATGCGATACATTTACTAAGGCGATTGCTTGATTGCTTCACCTGTGATACAAGAAGGGGATATTGGACCGTAAGATTAGCTGTTGATTTGGAGCACATTGGCTGCCCCAATGAGAGTCTTTCAGTCGCTGAGGCTGGATTATTAGATCCTTGGGTTCGTGCCGGTTCAAGAATGGCACTACAAAGGCGAGTTCTTCGCTTGGCTAAACCACCTAGGCGGTGGAAAACTCCAAGCTTTTCAGTATCTCTTAAGAGGAAGATAGTAGAGGTACTCTTTACTATTTCCTTGTGTTGGTTTTGCTCCTTGAGCTGTGCACTTAAAAGGTTTCGAAGTTTGCTTAACCTAGATTCATTTTCCTTGAAATACCCGTGCCGTGTCTGATTCATATATGGACATGGGTATGGGATGTGATCCTCCAATGACTCTCGAAATACATGAAAATCTTGGACACATCCATGTTTGGCACTCTCACCAGAGTCCAACTAACATTGTACTTAGCTAATTATATTAGTTTTCATCCTGAGACATACAGGTTCATATTCAAGGGAGACCATTGAACTGTGAAGCTGGTAGAAAAAGCCGGTTCTATGGGGAAGATGGGGAGCAATGTGGAGTAGAACAGTTAGCTCTACAGTATTATGCAAGAGAAGGTGGATGGCAGGGTGTCCATACAGAGAGTGGTATATGGATGACTATCTTTGGGCTTCTCATGTGGGATATTTTACTTTCAGATGTACCAAATGTTTTCCGCACCAGATTCCAGGTACAATGCTCAATGTCAGTCATAAAAGAAACACATTATTTTGAATTGCCTTAGCAAGTCGGTGATGCTTTGTAATTCATTACATGCAAGTATGTGTTTCTTACGTATTGATTTGATTGCAATGCCACTTTGAAAATTTTGGTTGTGTTGCTTGGTTCATTCCGAGTACATGATACGACATGACCACCTAAAACATGATAAAGATAAGAGTATTTGAATGTTTAAAATTTTATATAACACGATTTATTAACATATCAAAATTTGTATAAATATAAATTACTTTGAACATGATTATGAGATGAAAAGATATTCAACTACATGACTTGCCATGTCTACGGCTCGACTTTGGCGAATTTAGCTGTTATAAATGACAACAATGGGAAGGGTGATGAGACAGAATCTGAAACTCGAAATTTTCTCCACCCTTTAAATGATAACATACTAGTATACCATTTATATCTTTCAACATGATTGCTTCGAATACATGTATACTTGAAGAGAAAAGCCATATTACTCGGATGAGAGAGTTAGGTACAGATATTTTTAATTTTCTTTTAAGTATTTCTATGTACATGGAAGGTCTTTGGAGAGTCATCCATATACCCTATCCGAATGTTTTAAAACAGGTACTTGAAAAAAAAGAGAGCAGGAGCAATATAGGATTAAAGGGAACTAACAAACATTTGAAAGAGTACATAGCTTTGGCTTAATAACCAATTCAAATTCTCTGAAAATTTCACTTTTTTTTTGTTTGTTTGAAGGGGGGTGGGGGGAAGAATTATGTGTTAAATTTGTGTGAGTTTCTTAGATAGGTAAATATTTCCTTTTTCAGACTGCTCCATTGGATATGGAGACTGATCATTTTTATCTGGCAAGAAAGAGCCTTATCGAGCCCCAACTACAAAAAATCCACGATGGTTTGGCTGAAGAGATTCTCATAACATCATGGGAATTGCATATGGGAACAGCTTGTAGAGGAGTTAATTGGGACCAACACTCCCTTTCCGACCTTCGAGCAGCTGTTTCATGTATCAGAGGTCCTTGTTTGGCCTCTCTATGTAGACATCTCGCTCAGGATTACAGTAGTTGGTCGAGTGGAATGCCCGATTTGTTGCTCTGGCGGTTCCATGGGGATTACAAAGGTGAAGCCAAACTCGTCGAGGTTAAGGGCCCTAGAGATCAACTCTCCGAACAACAAAGAGCATGGCTTCTGCTTCTAATGGATTGTGGATTCAACGCGGAGGTTTGTAAAGTGAGCACTACAGGAACATCCCCTTGAGGTTAGTTACCCTACTAAAAACCTGTATTACTTGGACGTATTTGAAAGTGTTGTTTAGTTATGTATACCATGTGAGTATATTCAATTATTTCAAGTCTTTGTTTTACATGTATTTGGACTGTCAAATTCTTATACTTGTATCTAAATATGCAATACATGTAATTAAGCAGCATTGTTAAAATTCGAAGTCTTTCCAGGGAGTCCGATGTTTTTATAATTTCTTCAACAAATGTTAGTATGGAATTTGTTACACCCTGCACTCAAAACAGCATCGGATCTGAATATGTAATGTCACATTACGTTGTTGAAGCAACTCTAATTAAAACCACTTTCATTACCAAGTAAATTAGCATTCAAACAAAATAAATTCTTTACAAATTCATCTATACACATAAACATGTTTAACAAATCTCAAATGATATTATTTAATGCAATTAGGGATTAAACGAAATTAAGTACCAAATTAAGATATGAATCCTAATTCTATTTATCAAAATCCAATAGTGATTTGAGATTGATCTCCCTTATTTTTTTACTTTAGCTTTATGTGTTTGTCTTGAGATACGAAAAACTCTTACTTTGAGATTTGAGTCATGTTATCTGAGATTTGTTTGTTTAGTCTCAAGACCAAAATTTGCGATATGCACCAAATAATTAATCATGTTATCTTGAGATTTGTTTGTTTACTCTCAAGACCAAAATTTGCGATATGCTCCAAATAATTAATTATGTACTTGAGGTTTTGATGTATGTTCTTAATGTTTTGAGACATTATTATAAAAATACCTAAAATAAGCATTGTAAAGCACAAACACCAATCACTTCACACCTAATTTAGGCAAACATTAATCCAATATCATTTGCACAGATTTAACTAACCAAAACATAATCAACATTCTAACAACCTAGCACTCAATACACCTCAACCATACAAATCTAAATAAAAGATTTAACCATTAAGTTCATACAACTCAATCACTTCTCAAGTATTAAAATTTAACTCAAGAAATTTTATAAGTCCATGATAGAAAAAACATACCAAATTCATATTAGACCATAATACTCGACATAGATAGATGCCATTAACTACACATACAAATAAATAACGGTACAAGTATGTCCAAGTTGAGTTGAGCTATTACCTCTAAATACTTTACGACTTCAATCTACTAAAAATCTGTGGTGCTAACATAACTTAAATTCAATATATAATCAATGATATGAAAAATAAGAAATTCATATATGTATACATACAACATTATACCAATTAGTCACATCTTAACATCAATGACATTAACCATTAAGTTTTCATATAATCCCGATAATAAGGCACCCTCAAGGTATTAACGTCTTGTTAAACTTACCTCAAAGCAATCTCAATATTCATTTTATAATATAATTGAATATCATATATATATCATGATCATTTTATTAGTTTAACCCTTATTAACTGATTTGGATTTGAGGACGGATACACGGATCAGTCCATCGACACACTAGTATATGAACTATGTGCTAATTGAACATAAATGCATTGATCCCATCAACCACATCAGAATACGTTCGTAGCCTTAGGGAATTGAGCTAGTGATATGTTCTCGACCCTCAAGGAATTAGAGAACTATTGCAATATAACACACATTAAGCGTTGGATCAAATATAACATGCATTAAGTGTTGGATCTCCCACTTATCAAACAAACCTTATGGCATGCCAAATATACTCGTAACTCTATTCGACACTGTTAATAAAGCATTATTATTTATTAATAATTTATCAAAACACATTATAATCAAATTACTTAACATGACCATAATATGATATTACAATCTCAAGTATACATACATATATATGTACTTCGACATATCACATTCAAAACAATTAACTATCTATGAAAGCATTGATTGAAATCAAATTATGTGAGCACAAATTTAAATATATACAAGAATTCATATCAAGGTTCAATTATACTACCCGTAAAACAAAACATTAATATTTTGCCATTTACTCCTTGCATTTCATTTAATTCAATATATTTTCTTTCAAGGTATCATTTGTATATATATAGTTCACGCATGCCTAATTATCAACTTATTTTAGGTTATCATATCAACAAAAATTTCTCACTCATTTCTCATTTAATCCAACAATTTAAAGATTAAATCAACAATTATAAATCATAACCAAAACAACAATTAACATCAATGAATTCACAAGCCAAATATTTAATTATCTTATGTGATGAAAAAAATATGTTAACATAAATCGGACTCGTTGTTTGTTGTTCGTTCTCGTCTTTTCGTTGTCCCTTGACATTTTGTCCTTGTATTTAGACTCGTTCAAAGATACAATTATAGAAACAATATTAGTTTCTCATTATTAAATATACAAAATTTACAAATAAAACGTGTTATACATATTTTCTTTTTGGTCCATTTTAACCCTAATGTTTGAAAATTTCATAACTCAAATATTCGTGATCGAATCTCAATCCGACTCTAGAACTATAATCTAGGAGCCCCAAATTATTTAAAAACTTATATAACTCAAAAAGTTTCATCAATTCTCTCAAATATGCAAAAACTCATCAATGGTTATTTGAATAAATATATACTAAACCCATTACCTTATGACTGCCTCCCGACGTGCGAACATCGAGAGTGTAAATATTGCAAATAAAATATATATAATTAAGTACGGTATCTACAAGTGAACATGTCAAATTGTAATATAGTTTTATTTACAACGAAACACTTGAAAAGTATTCCAAGGATCGTACCCAAGGGATTGCAGACTAAAGAAATTTATTATTAAATTAATTACCGAAAATAATTATTAATCTAACTGAGTCACGAATTAGTAGTGTTGATGCAGAATTAAAATATTAATTAAATTAATTAAATTAATTAACATGAAATAGCCTAATGGAATTTTCTATTCCTAGTGTCAATGACGCGAGCTCCTAGCTTATGATCGATTAAATACCTAATTATCAACTAAGAAACCAATTACCCTTAACTGAGTGATTTACCATCCTTAGCTAAGAATATCCTCTCGGACTCATCATCACTAAAGATTACCACCTAAGATACCCTCTCGGTCTCACCTAGGCATATGGATACCCTTTTGGTCTCACCGCTCGGCACAAGGTATACTCGATAGGATACCCTCTCAGTCTCACCTATCTAGATATTTTACTAGAGTCATCACTTCCTAGTATACTAAGTACTCTTGAACAAACACCCAATTTCAGATAAATAATTACTTAATTAATAAATCAGTTAAGAAACTGAATCATGCAAAATATGAATAAAGCACAAGAATTAATCCCAACATTCATACAAACATCAATTGATCAGGTTAATGAAATATAAATAAATGAATAAAGGAAAAGAATGAAGAAAATGCTCATGAATAAATAGATAGAAGCACGATTTCAGAGCAATCTACGCTCGCAATCGTCTTCATATTGGAATAGAAAGAACTTCGCTTACGATACCATAAAACTTAAGCTAAAAACTAAATAAAACAATATAAGAAAAGCTGTCTAACTAGGTTGATCCCCCTTTCCATAGGTTTATAATTCAACTTTTATAGGTTAAACTTGGAGTACAAGATGTCTAAAATACCCTTGGAATAATTAGGGTTTAACTAATAAAAGGTCAAAATACAATTGCTTTAATCCAAGTTTTTTTAGTGTTGTCACGACGTCAAGGAACCCCATGTTGTGACGTCAAGTCTATTTTAGCCCTAGTAACTTCGATGTTCGATGTTGCGACGCTGCATGTTGGTGTTGCGACACTAGCGTTGTCTTTTGTGTTGTTTAGCCTGGAACGACATCCTGCACACGCAGGTATCCCATTAATCCTACCTTAGGCCCGAGTTGGCCAAACGGTTCATCAGAACACTAAAAAAAGTGTAAAAATACTTATTTTACTAAAATTAACTCTAAGCTACTAAAATAGAAAATGCAACTAAATAACCTGAAATGACTTGAAAACAAGCTCATTAAGTGCCGAAATGACCCTAATCTGTCACTACAAATTGTGACAAATCATCTTGCCTACTTGCTTCTTCCATGAATCAAGCTTAAAAACAAATTTACATTCATAATTCAAGCTTTCTATCTCTTAGTTTTCTAAGCTTCCAAAAATAGTAAATAAGAAAAACCATAATGGTTTTCATGTATATTGAATGGGTCTTACTTGACTACTGACTTAGGCTAATAATCCATAAAAAATTCAAAGACATTCACATTTACTTGCTATGGAGAGCTCACAGCATAAGGGGAATGGGAGCATGAAACTTTTCTTTTCTTTGTTTGTAGTGATTGTAGAAGAAAAAGTAAAGATGATTCTCATCTTTTCACAAAAAATTTCTTTTGATAACTAAATTTTAACTTAATTAATAGTCATATAATGGTTGAGATTATGCAAAATTAGACAAAAATCCTCTTTTTATTTGAAAATGAGGGAAATAGGCCACATTTCTTTAAATTTAGAAAAATAAACTGATTTGGGTACAAGTGGCAAAAGCGTGCTTTCCCCCCTCATTTCCACATCAACAACCACTTTCTAAAAAAATTGTTAATTTGAAAAAAAAAATAGCCATTAGATTAAAAAGAATAGGTCGTTGGATTGAAATTTGAAAAAAATCGAGAAAAGTTTAATAATTTTCTGGAAACCCAAGAATTCTGGGATAAAATTTGCAGTTCGTCTAGTCTTTTACATGGCAGAATTTTTAGGTCACAAGAATACCCAGGAATGTTGGGAAAGAAAAACTAAAAAAAAAAACGTTTCTAACAAGACACATTTTTCTAATTTGTGAGTCATGTCCTGTCTTTTCCAATAATTTGAAAAAAAATTTCATATCCGATGGTAGAGTTTTTCTATAAAATAAAGATTGATATGGATAGGTTTTCATAGTTAAATTTTGAGTAGATTTGTATGTTGAGGAGAAGATTGTTGATGTTAAAAAATCTAAAGTTGGAAAATCAACCCAACAAAGTAAATTAGTTCAAATAAGTAAATTTGGTGGTTTAAGTTATTTTCCCAGTTCGTCGATGTAGAGGAAGGTGGTCTAAGTTCAACAATAGTTCTAGTTAATATGTTTCAAGAACAGGAAGTAGAAAGTCCAACCACATGACTGTATGGCAGTTTCACGATATTGTTGCAAAGCTTGTATTAGGGAATTCCTAAATCATCATTGGGAAGGCATTCCTCGATTTCATCCTTCTTTTTTATCTTTGGAACGTCGATGTCCTATGCTAGAAACACTTATGCAGGTACGCCATCAAGTTACATGGGTAGACAATCCTGTAAATAATATTGGTTTTAACGTAAGGTTGTGTAGAACAAATGATGTTCTCTCTACCACCTGCATTGATAAAGGGACATCCAATCTAGTACATGGCTCAAAAACTCAAGTTGATAGCGAAGAGAAAATTGAGAACAAAGAGAAAGTTGAGAATGAAGTGGAAGTTGAATTTGATGATGATCTAATCTGAGAGTCAAGGCTCGATGGTTTAGAAATTGTATTATTTTCTGAACTAGAGGCCATTCCTATTGAACTAGAGGGGAGTGATTTTGACAATGAACGTCCGAACAATTTTGAAGGAACCCAACTATATTTTATGGTGTATGAACCTCCACTTTACATGCTTAATGTCAACATTGATGCTCAAGATGGGTTATAATTTCCTAAACTTCCTCATAGAAGACCGGGCCATGTGAGTTCTTCTACAAATTTTGGCTATTTACAAGTTCGAATGGAGTTTTCCTCCAAAGATGTTGCTATAGTGAAGTGTTATAACATAAAGCATGGGGTCAATTTCCATGTTACTAAATTACGAGCGAAAAATGAGGCGAAGTGCACAATGCGTGACATTAGATGTTCATGGAAAACCATGGAATTAGTGAGAAAGAAGATGAGAAAGAAATATGATGCTCCACATACTTGTGTTGTTGGAGGTATATCATAAGATCATCTAGAATTGGATTCTGATCTTATCTTTGATGTTGTATTAAATATGGTAAAAGCAAATCTTAGGATTCTTGTACTGATTTTGGTTGCTAATATCAGTAGTGACTATAATTACACCGCGTATTACTACAAGGCATGAGTTGCGAAACATAAGGCAATGAAAAAAATGCATAATTTGTGGGATAAATCATATAAAGATCTTTGACAATGATTGTGCGTACTGAATCAGTACATCCCAAGTACCATCATCGATTTGCAAATAGAACCTGTATATCATGGAAATTGAATGGTCTAAGGTAAAAAAAATTTCCATCGTCTTTTTTGGACATTCAAGCCATGCATTGAAACGTTCTGGTACTGTAAGTCACTAGCCAAATTGATGGTACATTCATGTACAAGAGATATGAGCATCACTTGTTGTTAGTCATTGCACAAGACAGTAATTAGAAAATCCTGCCAATAGCTTTTGCAATTGTTGAACAAAGAACCTCGAGAAGACATGTGATTTCTTCTAGACTAGCTTGAGAAGGCATGTCGTCGCAACTGTTGGATCTAGTGCCCGAAGTGTAGTATTTTCGTCTATGTACACTTGTATTTTTTTGAACAAATTGGTTTAATAAAATAATTCATAAATTACATTAATGTTCTTTGTAGATTGTACTTAGTGGTTTTTTCATGTAAAGAAAAATGGAAGCAAATATTAGATTACTGGTTATCTAGTGTTTAACTAACACTAAGAGGTATTGCATATTTGGCTCATAATATGAAAAGACAACTTGTTTTAGTCTAATCAGAAATGAGAAAATCAATTGAAATACTAATATGTTATCTATCAGGTCCAATTTGGGAGATTCTTTTCTTGGGATTAAAGTGGATGACTCTTAGAAGATAAAGACATAGATGTGACTAACTGAACTGTTAGTACATCAGATAGGTTCCAAGTAGAATAGATATTGAATCTATTTATGGATTTATTCACTTGTGACGTTCATAGTGTGACATACCTTAATCCTAAGTGGATGATGGACTATGTATGCATGACTCATATACTTTGATATAAATAAAAGCCTGAGTTCAAATAGATAAGGAACCAAAAGCTGGTGCGTTGGGTATACAACTTCTATAGTATGTAGCATTTTTCACAATAATGGAATTCACAGCCCATGAAATGGGTAAATGATATCCTCTCATTGGCATCACATGATAGATGAAAAGTAAACATGGCTATGGGTCATTTTTCTTTGTGATGAATGAGTTAATTACTATTTGATAGTAATTGACTTTTCATGAAGGAAGATGCAATTTTTACCATGAGAAAAAATAGGATCATATTGGGAGAATAAATTTATCCAAAAGAGATTAAGGATATCCTATAAGGGTAACACACTTATGACAAGGTCATTGGATGAACGCTGATCGAGTAGCTTTCGTAATGGTATGTAACTGGGGAGAGCTCAGTGACGATACTATGGTGGAATGACTTTGTATCTAAATAAATTTATAATTAATAGGTGAAAAGTTAGGACTTAATTATAAATAATTTGAGCCCAAATTAGATATGTCCAATCGGTCCCTCCGTTAGTTCGTTGAAACTAGAAATGAATTACTTATTGAAGCAATTGAACAAAAATAGATAGAAATGATAAAGTTAGAGAAATGGGTTACATTCGGAAATGAATGTGGTTTCTCACTAAGTATGGAAATGACCTGAGAATTAATTTATGTTTTTGAAATTATTATTTAAGTAAATAATTGAAGTTCAAAAATGGAATTAAATTAATTGGTCATTGTGAATCCATTGAATATGGAATTAAATTAATTGTTAAATATATTTTCTCATAGATTATTTTACGGTAAAGTTGTCATGACATTAAAGGAATTAGAATTGGATTGAGAAAATTATTTAATTGGAAAATGAATTTAATAAATAATATTTATTTTTAAATAATAAAACTTGTATTGGGTTGGATTAAATTATAAAGTGCTAGGTTAAAAGTCAATGAAACACATATAATTGGACCCGATACAGGAGAGCCCAAAACCCCTCATCATAAGTATGAGGGGTGGCAACCCTAGTATAATTAACTAGGGTATCGCCTATTTCTCCTAGTAGAACTAGGAGACTTGGTTTTCTATCACATAAGTATTGTTTATGTTTTACTAATTCAATCATGATTCTTCTATCTGTCCCTATCAAAAAATGATAATGGTAGAGCTATTTACACATGTAACACTCCAAAATTTTAATTTTGGGTATTGTGAACGTGTGACACAAAATATTTGTCTGCTTAGTGGTTATGTGTTCTGGGTGTGTTTGAGAGGTCTCAAGTTCAAGCCAGGACTTGGGCAAATTTTGGTATTTTTATGAATAAGCCCTATCTTTGGTCAGTAGGTTTTTAAGTAAAAGTTGACAAATAATTAACAGAATGGGCCTGCTGGTTTAATGGATAAGTAGAGTGTTAGTGTGAAGGAGGTCCTGTGTTTGAATTTTGGCATGGGCATTATTTTTGCTCGTGCGTCCGGGAGAGTTTGAGTTGGACTAAAAATCTAAGTAGTGGATTTAGTGGGGAGTTTGATGGAGAGAAATAAGGGATTGGGGTAGTTATCAAATATTCTGTTCATCTTTTTTTTCCCTTTTTTTTTACTTTCCCCAAAACCCCTTCACCCTCTTGCTGTTTTTCTCTTCATTGCTGTCGAATTTCTGCTTTCTTTCACCCTTCATCTTCTTGATTTTTCTTTTCCCACTTTGCCTCGTGTCGCTCCATGTTTGTCTGCGATCGTTCGGTAAGTTTTAGATAAAATATTTGTCTCCGTTTGTTAAATTTCTTCTGAAGTGTTTTGTTTATGTTAATTAGGGGATGATTCAATGGCTCGTAATCACTAATCGGAGTCTTAGTTTGTATGGGAATTACTGTTCATTGGTTGAAGGTAATGTTTAGTCGCTTATGGGTTAAAACCTTGATACGAGTTCAATTTGGGATCACGTTATGTGAGATTAAATTATTATTATTTGTTAAATTATAGGCTTTTGAGTGCTCGGGGACTGTTTTAGCATCAAACAAAACTAGGTGTGTACCCGAAACACAGAAAATGGGATTTGGTGAAAAGCCAAAATTGCTTACTGTTTGGATAGCAGCAGTAGGCTAATTTTGAAAAATCACCATAAATTGTGGAAATCAAATTAGAGGATGAAAAAAAATGGAATTAAAGGTTATTGAGTCTAGTTTCTCATAGAAGAAACGGTGTAAGTAATGAAATTGTAAATCGTGAGATATAATAATTTTTGTGAGACAATGTCAGAATGAATTCGGGTTCCCCTGTTCTGACTTTGGAAAATCATCAAAAATTGGAGAAAAATAATTAGGGGTTAAAATTTACATGTTTAAATTTTTAATGAGTCTATTTTCAATAGAAACTAATGGTAACATCATCCAAATTTTGTACTAAGAGATAATTAATTTTTAGCAAAGAAAGGAGAAGCTGTCAGATAGCAGAACAGGGGTAAGATTGAAGATTTTACTGTACTTATTGGCTGAACCAAAAATTTTGAAAATTTTATGGTATAAAGATATTTGAGCCTAGTTTCAAAGACATCAAGCGAACCTTAATTTGAAATTCTGTAGCTCAAGATATAAATAATTTAGTAATAGTGACTCAAGTAGACAACTTTGAAGGAACATATAAGTAAATAGTGAAAACATATATGAATATTTAACTAGCACGGGTTACATTAAAAATGGACCACGAGGCTAAGGCCAATTTTGGTAGAGTGGGCCACACGGGCGTGTGGGCCCACATGGGCAGACCACATGGGCGTATGATCCCATTATCACTAAATTGATTTTTAAGGTTGCACGGGTCGTCCAAGTCGACTGTAGACCTACTGTAGGGTCGGTAAGCATCACTTAGACCCCTAATTGTACGAACTGAATGTTTGATTTATATATGTGTTGAGCATGATGATATGCTTGTATACTGAACTGATTATATGTACTGATGTCCTGAGATAGCATGTCATGACTTGAATGTTGCATTGCATGTGGTTGGGTTAATTATATTTGGAGGAAGTGTACTGAAAGGCTCTTAAGCCTAACATACTTGCAGCTCAGCTGTAAATTACTGTTTTGTGCCACATTCGGTACTACCTAGAGTGTAGGGATGGGTGGGTTGATTTGATCCCCACATGGAGTGTAGGGTTAGACGGAGATGGTGTGTAGAGGCTGGTTGGGTAAGACTTTGATACTGAATACTGCATGACTGCAACTGATACTATGATGGGCTAGGGCCCTACTGCATCTTGGATACTGTACTAAGATAGGCTAAGGCCAAAACTTTTACTGATACTGAAAAAGGGCTTAGGCCCAAGACTGCTTTAATTGTGCACTGTGATTTGCTATTGTTTGTTTTTTGTGGGATTACACACTGAATTTTCGTAAACTCACCCTTTTTGTTTAAATGTGCACAAGTAATCCCCAGATCTAGACGGATCGGTGCGGTAGAGGACTCGGCAGTGACCACGGTTTTGGACTTTCATGGTTTTTAATCCATATTTCCGATAATTGGTTTTATTTCTATTCTATTTTTACTGGCTAAGTTTTTGGGTTTTAATTATCTTTACCTTATGTATTACAACTGCTAGTAGTAGGAAACCTCGGTTTTCAAAATAAACAAATATTTTTCCTAAACACACAATTGTTTAATCTGTTTTAAAAGCTTCTGCGAACGAATAACGTTTTGAAACTATCAATTAAATGAGTAACACAATTTTGGAACTAATAAGATATTAAGATAAGGAATTCAATGGAAATGGTTTTAACGCGACGACACAATTTTCAAACACCCTATCATGTGACATCGCTAGATCCGACCATAACGTCTGGGCCGGATTTGGGGTGTTACAACACATAAGTTTTTAATACTGTTATTCTGCCCGAAAATAGTGAGAATTTATTTCTAAGTATAAATTATATTTTCTAAAATAGTAATTCACCGATTTTTATAGAGAAAGATTTACTTTCTTATTGAAAGTAAGAACATTATTTATGGTTCTGTATTTGATTTATGATTGTTTGAGCCCATACTCGAAGCGGTTTGTGGTACGAGAATAGCAGGGAAGACCAATCGGCTGAAAGTCAAGAACATTTAGGATCTGTCTTGCACAAAACACAAGTATTATTTGAAAAAAGTTTATTGTTATAAATATCATAAATTGAATCGATTTTTAAAATTTTAAATTTTCTCTATGATAGAAAACCATTTTTAAACTGGATTTTTCATAACAATTGATATCAGAGCCAGGTTGTGCTATGTTTATAGTATAAATCAATACCAAAATTCTCTTTTCTTCTTGTTTGGTTAATTTTTTATAAGATGTGACATTTTTATAATTATTTGTATGTTTTGGGCTATGTATGTGAATGAATCTATGCTATTATTTTATTATTATAAAATAATTTTTTCCAAAATTGTGTTTCCTAGAAAATTGAGAAAACGCAAACCTGAGTCAACCAACTGGCAAAAGACTAACGGTTTCCCAATGGCGGAGGTTATCGTGGCCTTACGGCTACTTGGCAGTGGACAGACAGGGACTGACGGCGATGGTGACGTCAACTGTGGGGACAATAGAAATCCGTGATGGCAACAAAAATTCAACAACAAATCCTTTCGGTGGTTTTCAAGTCATTTGTGATTTTGGGGAAATCCCTAAAAATTAGGATATTTCACTTTGAGCCAAAAAACTGAAAGTATGCTTTAGGGTAATAATTGTAATTTTTATTTATTATTTTTCTAGGATGAAATCATGAAAACTTTGGGTGGTTGGAGTCATTTAATTTTATGCTTTTCTATGATAGCATGATGATGTTTAAATTGATTGCAAAGAATGCTCAAGCATACGTATGATAAGCATGCCATATACTTTAGGAGAAGAATGCCACATGTACTTGTCGTGTATTTATTAATCATTCATGATTGAAGTTGGATATAAAAAACCTTGCATGTTTGTAAAAGATTGAGTGGGAGAAGGTCCTTAAACAAGACTTGCGACCTCCATTGATAATCTCTTGTGATGGCATGAAATGGACCTATCTCAAGGTAGACGTTGTTATATGAATTTCACTGAGGAGATTTCCTAAAAGAAATAAGAATTATCTTGTAATGTATGCTAGTTGGTCGATCAGGTTGTAGGTATTATCATGCGATAAACAATAAGTTTTCCTTTTATAAAGGACAACTAGTTATACATGTTACTTGTTGAGATTGTCCCAAGATGACTCAATCGTGGTGCATGAAATGATTGGTGTTGAGTTGATGGTTATACACTCAAGATCATTCCAGTTTGTAATACCCGATTTTGGCCAAGGTAAAAAGGCCCAAATAAAACAATCCAATTACAATAAGGAGGGCCCAAACCCTAGACCCAATTTTTGTTAAAGACCAGTGGCCCAATTATATGTGGCCCAAATGCCCAAGAGTTATAGAAATCCCTAGGGTTTCTGAGGAAACCCTTTGTGCCGCAGCCACAAGCATCCCCAATCTTCATACCTGCGCATCAAGAAAAAACAAAAAAGGAAACACAATCAAAGATTCGAAAATCAAATAAAGAAACAGATTTGTTTCTTCTTTAGATTTGTTTCGTTCGGCTATAAAAAAGCCATTAATGCACTGTAATAGGGGTAGAAAAAAATCAATAAAAAAGACAGTGGATTTCATAGAAAAAACAGTGAGTTCAATACCGAAAGATCAGAAATCAATTCAAGGTTGATTTTTATTTTCGTTAATTTACATTTATTTTTGTTACACATTTCTTTATCTATATACGAATAGTATAAAAATAAAAAAGGAAAGAAATCACATTTTCTTTAAACTCTGAAACGGCGCTTTAGCGTTCGAGGGAGCCATGCCGAGGATCGGTGGCCGGACACCGAAGGGTCTCATCGATTTATTTGCGATTTTTGTTGATTTTTTGAAAGCTCCAAACCCAGATTCAGGTTTAGATAAGCTTAAGGAACCGAATAAGGGATTTTCCCCTTTTCTGGCCACCGCAGACGGCGGTGCCGGTGTCGGAGATCGGTGACCGGCATGGTGGCCGATGACCGGCCCCTGGCCGGAGAACAGAGGGGTTGAGAGCTTTTTTTGAAAAGATTTTGTTTTTTTTTAAATGGTTTAAAATGACCTTTTTTGGAAGAATAAGGGGCTTATATAGGGCACCAAAACGATACCGTTTTGGAGAGCTCCCAGACGCCCAAAACAGCGTTGTTTTGGGGAGGCCGACCCGACTCTGACCCGACCCGGCCTAGGATCTGCGTGTTTTTGAGCGGAGGGGTAAATTGCGCTTTTAACCCCTTCGCTTTCTTAATATTTTACAATTAAGTTTTTTATATTTTTTAATTTGTCCTTTAATTTATTTCCAATTTCAATTTATTCCCTATGGAACGACGCCGTTTAGAGGGAAAAGGAAAATTACCCTTCCAGTCCCTCTAGGATTATTCGCGTGTTCAATAGGGTCCTCCAGTCTTTATTTATTTACGAATTTACCCCAGATTTTTTATTTGCAGTTCAATTTAGTCTTTTTTATTTTTATTTTTCTTAAAATTAGTTAATTTTAATAATGTAATTATTATTTTTATTTTTATAATTTTCATATGTAATTATTCTTATTTTATCTATATATATGTATTTATTTTTATGTACGCATTTATATTTTTTCAACTAATATTTTTCTCATATTTATATATATATTTTTTATTTAATTAATTTTAATAATGTAGATATTATTTAATTATTTTTAATATATTTTACATATATACATATTTTTTTAAATATTCTATTCTATTTATATATATAGGTACATATTTTTTTATATTTTCGAAAATATTTAAATACATACTTATATTTTTAATACATATATTTTAAAATTTATAAATATATATTTATATATTTTTCTTTATTTTCATAAATGCATTATATTTTATTTTTATAAATTTTATAATTCAAAATTTTATATGTAGATCATGTGTTTGTTTTCTTTATTCCTCATAATTTCAATGAATGTATTATGTACCTTTTATTTTTTTATGTGTTTCGTTCATTTCCTTCTTTTGTTTATCAATTTATGTTTTCATTTATATTTTAAAAGCATGTTTTTTTTTATTTTGCTCATTTATTTGATGCTTTGCATGTTATTGATTTATTTTTATTTATTTGTTTATATTATTTCTATGCCATTGTAGTATTTATTACTATTGTATTTGTTATCTCGATATTTATACATACATTATAACATTACATCATCTTTTACTCGAATTTAAAAATAGAAAATTTTCAAAATAAAGATAATACTCGTATTTAGGATTTTGAAGAAAATTGAGCCCTAACGTATTGGGTTCCGATTTTCTTCGTAAAATCTAACAATCGAGGATTGTTCTTTAATCAAACAAAATAAAACTTGTCATCGGGAATTCAATGTGTTGTGCCCTAACGTAATGGATGTGACACGTTGATTTTTCGAGATAAAGATTTTTTTAAAAAAATAAAAGAAATATTGAATGTTTGAGATTTTAGGAAATTGTGCCCTAACGTATTGGGTTACGATTTCTTCATAAATTTTAAACAATTAGATATTTTCTTAAATTTTATTACACGATTTTTTTTGGACTAACTCATCTTGAAGAGAATAAAATGTTGTGCCCTAACGCATTGGGTGTGATATTTTTTTTCAAAATGAGAAAGTTTTAATAAATAATTTAATTTAATTAAGGATCGCATTTTTTAACTCTCGACTTTAAGACATTAATTAATCAATTTGGTACCAATTTTTGGGCGTTACGAGAGTGCTAATCCTTCCTCGTACGTAACTGACTCCAGAATCCGGTTTCTTTTTTTTTCTAAAACTCGTAGACCAAAGCTATTTTTTAAGTGAACCAATCATACCTCAATAAAAGATTGGTGGCGACTCCCAATTTTTGTTTTTTTAAAGGTCGACAACTAAATTTTTGTTTTTTTTTTCAAAATTAAAAAAAAAATGATTTCGACATAGTTAAGTAACTTTCCAAGAAGCTATGCTTAAGTTAGAATGATGGTCAAACATGAGATGATTATTTGAGACTTCGTTTCTGTAAACTGATGTCATAAATATTTTTAATTAAATATTTACGAAGTTATGTTGTAGGTGAATTGATTTTTTTTGGTTAAGTAATTTTACCGAATTAGTGTTTAACTAAGGTATAGGGACTAAATCATAAAACTGGTAAAAGTTCAATTATTATAAATTATTATTTAATAATAGGATAAGTACTTAAGTGGCAATTAAACCAATACATAAAGAATAGTGGACGACAAGTGGATTGTTTTACTTATTTATGTAATAAAATGTTAATAAAATAATAATTAAAAAAAAAACATCTCATTAATACTAAAATGTGGTTTTAGTAAAAAAAGAAAAGAAGAGTATTAAAAAAAGAGGAGAGTCTTCTTCAACCTGGATGATTTTTTTTGAAAGAGAGGACACTTGAAAAAAAATTCTGCTTGTTTTTCTGGCTACAATTCGATTAGAGAGGGAGAAGAGAATTATTGCATGCTAAATTTTGAGCTCGTTTAGGAGCTGATTTTCCTCAAGAAACTTGCAAAAAGGGGAAGGAGAAGGCAGCAGCAAGAGGGGAAGAGATCTTACTCAAGGTTATGCTCGACTTCGAGTTTTTGTGAGTCCTCTATACATTTTTCTTTCTTGATTGCTTTGTTACACTTTCATGCTGGTATGAATGTATAAATCCAAGGAAAATTTTTGTGGAATGCATGTTGTCGAGGGAGCTGCTTATGCATGCAGTTTTTTTTAAGTAGGCTATTAAATTTCTTCGCCAGAAAAAGGTGGTTCGGTTGGTGGTGATCTATGCTATCCAAAGTTTTTTTTTTTTATGAATGTTGTTCAATTGAGCATAAATAAATGAGGTCCGAATAATGGAAATTAAGTGGTTTTAAATGTCAGTTTATAATGTCCACAAAGGATGTGAATTTATGATGTCTGGAATTTGCAATTTAAGGTGTTTAAATGCTGCCATTTACAAAGTCTGTAGGCTGTAATTTGGGACGGTTAAATGATGCCATTCATGATGTTGGGAGGTAAAGATTGAAGGTATCCAAAGGCCATAACTTTAGTTTGTCTAAATGAGCTTGAAATTTATTTAATACATGACATTATGAGTGTTTGCTGCTGTCCAGAGCAAGACAAAAATTAATTGTAAAATTGTTGATTAATGCCCTCTTTTGTGGATTCATTATTACTGTCCATGTAAGAGTAATTAAATGTTGGTGCCAATTGAAATGTAATGTTGTACTTGTGTACAATACTGACCAATTTAAAGAGAAATTAAAAGTGCTTGGCAAGTAAAAAGTTTAATTATGTTAGCTGCATGGTTGCTGCCCGAGCCAGGCCTTGTATATGTGAGAATTGAAGTAAGGGTATGTTTGTTTGACAGGTAAATGTTTTTCAGAAAATGATTTCTGGAAAATGATTTACTGGAAAATATTTTTTAGTGTTTGGATGAATCTGTGTAAAATATTTTCTGTTGTTTGGCAGATTTTCTGAAAATATTTTCCGGAAAAGTTGATTTTACATAATAGATATTAACAAATTTTTATATTTTAAATTGTTTTTACATATATTGCAATTTGATTTAAAATTTTTTTTTCTTGAGTATTACTCTCGAAATTCTTATAATAATTAATAATTTTTTAGAATTAAAAATTACAAGAGGTTATAGTAAATAATTACAAGTGTACAAATATACTCTAATATCAACCGGATATCTGGATACACCAAAGATCTAAAATTAGTATCTATCACCATCTTAATCAAAACCATTTGAATATTAAATTTCCAAAAGATTAGCTTCTGAATCCAGGTGAAACTCTTCATCCCAATCCCAATTCGTCTAAATTACAATATTTGAATCCAAAGTAATAGTATGAAATAAGACACAGACAACGATGGTTGAAATGTAGAGAAATTTTTTTTTATTGCACAATCGCTCTATTCCATCATTTCTCTTGATATTCTACAGACCAAACATTTCCAACACTACTAAATTGGATGGTAGAATTTTGCAATTCTTTTTCATACAGATTGGGATTCTGAATATAACGCAGAAAAGTCGGCCATTAAAATCAGATTAAGAAAATAAACATGGCAAAATTGTTTCTAAGAAGATAAGATAACCACAACAGTGTCTAGAAGATAGGAGAATCGTCATAGGAGAATCGTCATCCCTCAACTAGAAGCATTTTTCCTAGCAGCATATACGCGGTAAGTTGCAAATCCAACAATGGCTACAGCAACTCCAACTGCAAATGGTGAATTACATCATTCAAAACGATAAAACAACAGTTCACTATAGTGAATGATAAAAATAAATGAGCATGCCATTCAAGTTGAAGCAACTTCGTACCATCTCAGATTGTTTAAAGATAATTTTTGCTACGAAAAACTTCAAATACATATATGCTTAAACAAAATCACACTATAACTTGTAAAAAGGTTTAAGGAGCAAACACTGTAAGCAAGTGGACAAAAGGAAAGAAATAGTGATTTCCCCCACACCAACACGGAGAAAAAAGTAAAATATGTGCACAACAAGAAGTCATCAGAAAATCTAACCATGGTCACCAACATTTTCAACAACCCCAAGTTTCAAGTGCATTGAGAATAGAACAGTTGTGAGATGCCAGACAATCAGCATACCTGAAACAACCATGAGAGATCGGTTTATGAGCCGATGGTACTGCTTACGGCTTCTTCCAGCCTCAGTTTCAGGAATGCTCAAGTGAGGATGCTCAGCTGCATTTACTATCCTTCGAAATATGTTATTGAGATCACTCAATTTTGAGCTGATAGGTATAAGTGCCTCTATCCCCATATCCTGGCTAACCTGAAAAGGAAATTTGAAATACAATACACTTTGTAACACTGACATGAATACCATTACCTCTTCGAGGACACAAAAAGTAAGCATTTTGACTCTGTTAAGGCATTCTACTTATTCATTTAACTATGCAAGAAAATTAAATTACAAAAAAATAAATAAAGCATGATACCCTGATAGAATTCTGTATTGCCATTGGAAATGAATCCAGATCATCTTTAGCAGCAACAATGAGGCAAGGCACCTCATAACCAGTGTCTTCACCATGACCAGCAACATCTATGAGCAATTCAGTTGCTCTCTTCCATGAAGACTCATCAGAACTGTGAAGGCCAGATTATAATGAAATAGAAATTACAAAAGAAATAAATAACACATGCATATGCACCTACATGAATTTTTACAAAATTCAACCATGGAACAAAATATACATGATCATCTTTAGTGGCAAAAAAAGAGTTCACTCCAAGCAAATGAGGGTGCAACCATTTTTACAAATATGATCACATAACAGAAAATGATTAACTAAAAATAGCAGATAACTTTAAATTTAAAATCCCACATCAGAAAAATCATGCTTCGATTTACCTGTCATAAACAAATACAGCTATGTCACAAGGAGCCAGTGACTCTTTACTAGACAACAGTTTTGAAACTTCGTCCTCAGGGATTTCCAACAAGAATAGAGTTTTCTTTATTCCCTAAGAATGACAAAACAAACAAACACCAAACCTGAAGTAGAAATATTAACATATGAAAGCAAAAGAAATTATCAACTTAGTTATATCTCAACAAAATGTTAACATATGCAAGGAAGTATATGTCAATAAAATGAATAAGTTTTTATGTGTAAAGTTCCAGAAAGAAATTGCTTTGACACTGCAAGAAGTGTGTAGATTTTGACAGTTTTTTATCTCAAAGAAAGGACATCTTCAAATATCATTTCACTTGAACCTTATACAAAGTCTTTCTAATACGTCTATGACAGCCCATTTATGGTCTAGACTCCATAACACCAAGAAATGCATATACGTGAATATCCCCAATCCCTTAAAATGACAAAGTAACTCCTTGTGTTTAGAGGTGGGGGCTTGCTTTCAGCATAAAATTACAAGACAATGCATAATATAATGGCACTTACCCCAGGTAATTCCACAACATTCACAACGTATTGCTCATCAGCAGTTGGAGAATATGACTCCAAATAGGGCCTACATTAAAGTAAATAAAGTTAAAAAGATGGGGAAAAGAATTAGATATCAGGAAAAGAATTTTAATGAATACCTGCCAAGAAAAGAATTCATCAATGTAGATTTTCCAGCGTTCGCTGGACCAAAAACAAAGCAGTGGAAAACATTTCTTTCTGATTGTTGCTTATTCCTATCCAGACGCCTTCTCCTAGTGATGCGGATGGCAGAGGAAGAATTGTCAGTTGAAAATGAAAACAAAAGGAACAACAACTTTAAATGCTTATTCAGTGTTTTCATAAAAAAGAGAATGTTTAGTTTAAGTGAAGGTTACCTGATCAGGAGAGGAGGGAACCGAGGAAATAAAAAACCACAGCGATAATCGATAGCGAGAAGAGTGGGGGATTACTGGAAAATCGGTTATCGACGTTTTCTCAGGGAAGTTTTCTCATGGAAATTTGAAGGAATGAAGGAAGGGAGAAGAATGGATGAAGGGAGCTTACTAGATGAAGGGAGAAGAATGCCTGAGAGCTTTAGGAAAATGTCTTACGGAAATTGAAACGGTAAGACAATTTCCCAAAAATTGTAAGGCATTTTCCCGTGTTTTGGAGTTGATTTTCCAAATGGAAAATGTTTTCCGCCAAACAAACACGGGAAAAGTTGGAAAATAATTTTTGGAAAATCAAATCCCACAATCAAACGGACCCTAAATTTAATAAAACTTCCCAAACTAATGAAGGAGGACCGAATTTGAAGAGGTAGTGAAAATTGTGGAGAATTGAATATGTTTAAATTTGTTAAGTAGTTGAACTGCTACAGGCTGAAATATGGAGAAATTATAGGAGGTTAAAGGCCAACTATGGCCACTGTCCGAATTCTAGATTGCAGTATTTAATTTCCATGTTTAAAGACTTGTAAACTTGCTGGAAATTTGAAGTGTTAGATGTTGTATTTTATGTTGTCGAGTGCTGAAATTTGAGGCATTTAAATGCTGCAAATTATGAGGTTTGGAAGTTGGAAATTGAGGTAATTAGATGCTGTAATTTACCATGCCTGAAAGCTAAAATTTGAGGTGCTAATTATATGCTGTAACTATTAATGCCTTAGGTTGAAATTAAAAAAAAATGTAATAGCTACAATTATGATGTTCTGATGCTGTAATTAGACTAAATATTAATGTCGTAAGCCGAAATTAAAAGAGGTAGTAGCTATAATTGAGCTGTTATGCTGTTGCATCTAGATTAAAATGTAAGTAATTATGTTGTCTTAAACATTATCTGAAGGGGATTAATTATCGTATATTAAACAGTCTTTACAATGAAATTGTGATATCTTAATGCGACAAGTTGAAAGGAGCTTATAGCTGTAATTTATTGTGTTTTGGTGTTGTGATTAAAAATGTATAACTTTGGGTTTGATATTGATTATGTGTTGTTATTGCGTAAATTGATTTTAATTGCATGTCCAGAGTTGGATAATTCCATGTAATTTGGTTGGACTAATATTTATACCTTGATTGAGTTTAAATTTATGTCCCAAGCTAGTAAATTTCATTTTATATGGTTGGAATTAATATATGCTATAATCGAAGTTTAGTTGTGATCCAAAATTGGACAACTTCATATTATTCGGTTGGACTAAATAAAAGATTTGGTTTAAATTTGGTTGCTATTCAAGAGCTAGAGTTTTTCATATTATTTAGTGGTGGCAAAGTACATTGTAATGACCTGGATTTCTCGAAAAGAAAGGAAAGACAAAACCGTGGACGAATGGCTCGGAATGTATGGTTTGTGTTCTAAAATTGAATTACTTTGCTTGTTGCATTTATGAGTTGTATTGCAAGGGAAGATCTTAAGGAGAGCTGAAAATGATTAAAAAGGGGCTGAATTGTTTTGATACAGAATGGTTGCTTATGATGAGGACTAAATTGTATAATTTTGGAAATATTGTATATTGATATAAGTATGAAAAATGATCTGTTTTGAAATGTGGGATATCTTTACGTATATGTATTGATGGATAATAGATGGATTAATGGTATTAATTTGGAAAAATTGTTTATAAAGGAGATTGAAACATGGATGAATAAAACATATCGTAATTAAATCCGGAAATACGAATCTATTATGTAATGATTAAATTATTTCAATTGTAATATAAAGAGATGTATATGGTACAAATATAACAGATTGATCTATAAGAAGTAAATCGAATCGTATTCTTAGTTGATGTATTATGACATGTAACTTTCAATACTAAATTGTATTTATTCCTGTTTTTAAGTTATGCATACATAATTTATATTTTATTCAAATGTTAGATATAGAAATACCAATGAGAGATATTAAACATATGGTTTTGTTTCTCATGCACAGGTTAGGTACTTAGCGTTTTGATCATTGATCCAACATCCAATAGAAATCCCAAACTCAGGTGTTGAGGTGATTTCTTTTTGGCCTCGGCATGTACCTAGGATGTCAAATGGTTATATTACGAATTGTGAGTATTTTGTTAGCATTATGGAAATTATGAATATAAATGCATACGTATGTGTTGGGGATAATCATGTTATTATTATCTTGTTAGGAAACTTGGTTTATAAGCTTGATGATTTGATAGTTGAGAAAATGGTATGCTATGGAATATGTTTTTGTATATGCTCTTATGCACTTGAATGCTTAATAGGTTGGTTTGAAATTTTTGTAAGCTCAATAAAATCTCGAAATTGATGAGTTGCATGTTGTATTTGATTATATATGAATAAATCGATATTTAATTGATATTTGGACTATGAAACAAAATTGAATGTTTTGTCGACGATCGGATCGGGTATGGGGTGTTACAATTAGTATGTGTGAATGCCTAAGGAATTAGGTTCACATATTAATTGGATAGAAATCCATGTTCCTACTAGCTGGTTAAGATTGCCCCAAGGTGACCTAATTCAATGAGTGTAGGAATTATTGCTACAACGACTTACAAATGTTTTCAAGGTTTAATGTAAGACTTATGCATCATCTTAATGCGTATCGTATGTTGCAAATTGTTTTCTTAATATTTGCTAAATACAAAGATATTAATGAATTAAAATTTTATTTTTCAGTTCAAAAAATGACACCTACCCCCTTATTAAATATACTTACTAAGAACAAACTGAACGGAAATAACTATAAGGAATGAAAAAGGAACTTCGTAATTGTCCTGAGTTGTGAGAAACTGAAAACAATCCTTGATAATAGATGCCCACCAACCACTCAAGCTGAGGCTAGAAAATGCTAGAAGGAGTCTAATGAGATAACTTGTTACTATATGTTGGTAAGCACAAGCAGCACCCTCTATAAGCAACTAGAGCATTGTAAGACTACCAAATTGATTCTAGACAAACTAGAGGACATGTTCGGATGCCAAGTTTCCTTGACTTGATAGTCGGCTATAACTAGTTTGATGAATGCCTAACAAAAGCCTGACACTCCGGTTAAATACCTTATGATCACTCTTATGGGATACTTCACCGAGGCCATGTATAATGAGGCTAATTTGGACTAGAACTCAAAAATAGAGATGATGTTCAAAAGCTTGTCCAAGAATTTTGTAAGTTTTAGGGTTGTATATAACCTTGGTAATAAGAATTTAATGCTTACACAATTGATGAAGCACCTACAATACTATGAGTTGATGTTGAATGGCGGTCAATCGGTCCAAAAATCAGAAGCAAACTTTGCAGTTGCTTCTTCCTCTAAAAGGAAGTGAAAGCATGTTAAAAGAAACATGGCTTAGTCCTTTAGGCCACCTATAATGGAAAGGAAAAGAAACCAATAAGCCTAAAGACGTATCAAAGTCTGAGTGTTTCTTCTTCAACAAGAAAGGGCATTTCAAGGCCAACTACAAAAAGTGGAAAGATTAGCTAGCCATTGAGAAAAAAGGTACGAAACACTTTATGTTAGAAGTTTTATTAGTGGAAGATTCAATAGACCACTGGTTTATTGATTCCAGAGCCACTAATCATGTGCGTGTTTCTCTACAGAGGTTCGAGGAAACAAAATATTTTAGAGATAAGAGCCTATTACTGCGGACTGGAAATGGGAAAAGTGTGGAAGCTGAAGTAATGGGAGAAGTACATCTATATTTTGATAATTTTAAGACGATTATTTTAAAGATGTTTTCTATGTACCAAGTCGCAAAATAAACTTAATTTCTGTTGCATGTTTATTTAAAGACAACTTGACCATAATAGTATTGAGATATTTAGAAATTGTACTCTTATCTCTATTTTATCAAACCAAAGATGTACACATTACTTGAAATTGAAATTTTAAATAAAAGATTTAAAACTTCTCACTCTAATGAGGCGTACCTTTGGCATTTGGGACTTGGTCATATTAACTAAGAAAGAATCATTAGGCTTGTGAAAGATGACACTTTAAGTTTGCTTAAAGAATTTGATCTTCCATAATATGAATCTTGCATGGAAGGTAAGATGACTAAGCGATCTTTTAATGCAAAAGGAATGGGGTCATTAAACCCTTAGAAACTTGTGTACACTAACGTATGTCACCCGATGAACATTAGTGCAAGACGTGGTTACGATTATAACGTAACCTTTACAGATGAATATTTCAGATATGGGTATGTATACCTAATTCACCGCAAAAGTGAAACCTTTGATAAATTGAACTAGTTTCGTGCGGAAGTGAAGAAATAACTAGGTTTACCCATAAAGACATTTTGGTTTGATTGAGGAACAAAATATTTATCGGATAAGTTCTTAGAGTATCTCATAGAGAATGACATAGTATTCCAATTAACCTCACTAGAAACTTCACAACAGAATGTCATGGCAGAGTGAAGGAATTAAACTTTGTTAGACATGGTCCGATCGATGTTAAGTTATTCAAAGCTACTAATCTCTTTTTGGGGATATGCCTTACAAATGGCTTGCTATATTCTGAATGATGTACCAACTAAGGTCGCATTTAAAACTCCATATAGATTTTGGCACGACAGGAAGCCAAGTCTACATCATTTAAGGAATTGGGGATGCCCAACTCATATATTGGATAAAGATGCGAGGAATTTGGATTCACAGATAGGATTGTTCATGTTTATGGGATATCCTAAAGGGTGGTTTGTTTTATAACCTGAAAGAGAAAACCTGAAAGAGAAAATAATGATGATAGTGTTGACAAATGCTACCTTTCTTGGGGAAAGTTACATGAACGACTTTAAACTTTAAAGTAAAAAAGTACTCGAGGAACTTTTAGGAATTACGTAACGCCCTATAGTAATGTTTCCAAAACCAACTCCTAATATTATACCTGCAAATGATCAATAGCATATGGAGCTTCATCGCAATGGGAGGGACTTTTGTAAGCCTGAGTTTTTCCAATTTGGTGACTAAGTCTATCGAGCAAGAAGATGATGACCCACTCACATTTATTTGATGAAGCAATACAGAGTTTTGATTTTGAGCTATGGTAAATAACTATGAATGTTGATATGGATTCTATGCTATCCAACTCAGCATGGGAACATGTAGACTTACCGAAAAGGATAAAACGCATAGGGTGTAAGTGGATCTATAAGAAGAAAAGAAATGTGGATGGAAGAGTGGAAACTTATAAGGCTAAACTTGTAGCAAAAGGTTATACTAAAAAAAAAGGTATTGATTATGAATAAACCTTCTCTTCGATTTTCATGCTTAAGTCAATCTGCATATTGTTATCCATTGCAGCAGCTCTTGTAACACCCCTTACCCGAGACCGTTGTCGGAGTCGAGCACGAGGCGTTACTTGACTTAACTTACTAGTTTGAGGCATAAAAATTTGCTTTTAAAATTAATTTCACTATTTATAACAAAGCTGTCCAATCACGTAGAAGTTACTAAATTAGTTATAACTCGAGCTACAAAACTCAAAATTTAGATTTGTAAATTTTCCCTGAAACTAGACTCTTATATATTCTTACCATAAATTTTTTAGAATTTTCGGGTCAGCCAATTAGTACAGTTTATTAGTTAAAGTCTTCCCTATTTCACTGTTCGACTGTTCTGACCTCTCGTCACTAAAATTCAGTTTTCTCATTGTATGATTTTAATATGGTGTTCTCACTTGTTTCTATAGAAAATAGACGCATTAAGGAATCTAGAAATATAAATTACAACTCATAAATATTTGTTTACAATTTTTACTGATTTTCTAAAGTCAGAACATGGGTGATACGCCCCGGCCTCGTTGATGAATCCGAGTCGTTTTCGTTGCCCGATCGTCCAAACGATGAAGTTTCGTTCGTCTTGAATCAAAGAGTTATATTTGTTCAATGAAGATGTTTATGGTTCATTTAAGGTTAAAAAGGAATTGGTTGGTAAGGTATTTCGGCTAAGAAGAAGGAAAAACAAATATTAAAGGTAGGGAATTTTTCGGTTTAAGGTGAAATGGAAAGAAAGGCTTAAAAACAAGAATGAACCAACACTAAGGAAAATGTTGACCCGAATCTTATATGTCTTTAAGGTGGATGAAACGGATGTAAAAGGACCTCGACCCACTATCTATCAAAGATAGGAACCTCGGTATCAAATGAACGCCACACTTTGGGTTGAAAGTGATAAGTTCGATTTTTGCAAAGAGCAAGGTTGACGCCACTAACTAGTAGATAAGCCAACGAGTCTTTGGACGAAATTGAGAGAAGAAAATCTCACAAATCTTCAATATATTATCAAAATGGCAAAAGTCCCTTACATGATAAAACAAGCCTCTATTTATAGGCTTTACAAGAGATAGCCGAATAGGCTCTTTAGGAAGCTAATTAGACATCTGAAAATTCCAGAATTTTTAAGGAAACTTCCATGAATCTTCATAACCATAGGGAACGGTAATGGACAGCTTCTAGAGGCAACAAATCAGCTGAAACAATGAATAAAATGTTGGAGGGCTGATTAGCATTAATTTGGGTGCATCCAAATGCTTGAACATCACTTAATTAGGCTCTTTGGTTCAGCTGAACATTCTTGATATTAATTGAGCTGCTTGAAACACTTCAATAGCCAAAAAGGTGTGAACAAAAGAATGTGAAAGATCAAGCAATGGGAACAAACGAAAATGAACAGCCCCCAATGTGAAAGGAATGTTCTGTTGGTGTGAACAGCCTTTAAAAGAGCTTTGGGCAGCCGAATGTTCATTCTTGGAGAGTTGGAAAGCTTGGCTGAAAAATTACTTGGAAAACACCAACAATCAGCTCACAATTAAATATATCCATGCACCTTGCCGTCCAAAAGATGAATGTACCTGCAGCAATTAAAATGAATGAAATTCAGCATCAAATGAATGTAAAAATCTGCACTTAAATTTCAGTCAAGACATTTTAAATGAACCGAATTAAGTTGTCTTGACTTAAGACATTTTAAATGGCTGTAGAACAAAGACAAATTAAATTAGCTCAAAAGAAATTTAAATGGCTGTAGTAATTTAGACAAATTAATTAACTCAACTTATAATGCTGAAAATAATAAGACACATTAAATGACTTAAAGACACAATTAACACCTAGTTAAATTAGTTTATTAGCTTAAACTAAATTAACTAAAATTTATTCCAGCAAAATAAAATGCAAAACTAAAGAAAACTAAAATGAGTTTATTGAGCTAAGTTTGAGCTGAATTGAGCTCAACCAGCTGAAATTGAGCTAATTCAACTCGCAAATACTTGCAAACGACACTTAAAAAGTTGGTCCTAGGAGTTGCTCGGGGCGTGGTCGTATCAAGGGGACTCCAAAAATAATTTTGACCATATCTAACTAAAATCCACATATCTCAGAATATAAAATTCCTTTTTCTACACCGTTATTTTTATATGAAAATAGAATCAATAAGATTTAATTATATATATCATTCACCCTCTAATTAATTTTATAGTATCATTGGTGATTTTTCAAAGTCACGTCACTACTGCTGTCTAAAATCTGCTTCATTGCAAATTTTTACTCTTTCACAATTTCTAGGTATAAACTATCACTTAGGCATTCACAATACCAAACATATTCTTACTTAGCCATTTTAATAGCTAAAAATTATCACATATTTACACATCATCCTTTAGAATTATCATAAGGACATACATTCAAAATGACTAAGTCCCTATACATGCCATAGTTCAACATTGATCATCATAAAATACCGAGTTATTGTGGTTGATAGTGTGGACGTTCTCCGACGTCTTTAAGATCCCTGAAGTAGCTTTGCAATAATATAAAAGAAAGAAAAATAAAAGAAGTAAGCATAAAGCTTAGTAAGTTTACAAGTAAATAAATAACAATACTTAACACAAATAACTATACTCAAGTAACATGATTCCTAATTTTCTCTTTACTTAATCTCTTACTCATTCTCTTGCTTGTTTACTTAGATAACTCATGATTATAACTTACTCTTCTCTTGCTGAAATGTTGGTTCTCAATTGATAACATAATATGTTCTTAAATCTTATAACTCACCTAAATTTGCTTTTTATGCTTTTACCTGAACTTTCATGGAATATAATTTGTTTACTAGCCCGTTGAGCCACATTGGAATGATAAGGATACTTGGGTCTCTTTTTTGATAATAACATGCCAAAGTCATGTACCAGACATGGTATTACATGGGATGTTTCTTGTACTGCCAATGCCATATCCCAGATATGGTCTTACATGAGAGTTCGCATATCGGTGCCCATGCCATGTCCCAGACATGGTTTTATGGGGGACCTCTCATCTCGGTGCCAACGCCATGTCCTAGACATGGTCTTACATGGGACCTCTCATAATCTCAATGATGCCAATGCCATGTCCCAAACATGGTCTTATATGGGATCTCATCACCCAAATGTCATGACATTTGTATCCGATATATTCCTTATGTTTCAACGAGACTTTTTAACACTAATTCTCTATCATCTCATACTTGAGTCAACATTAAATAATTTCATAAAATAAATACATAATTGCTGGAAAATAGCAGCATTAATAATAATTATTGAAATATTGTATTTATTTACCGTAAACTTACCTCGGTACAAAATATAGCCAAATCCACCCACTTAGTCTTCAACCTTATTCTTTCATTTGTCTAACCTAGGATTTCGTTCTTCTTGATTATGAAGCTTAGAAGCTTGAAAACCCTAACTATGGTTTCCCCCTTGCTAATTTCGTCCAAATGAAGAAGATGAGCACAATTTGCCATCTTTTTCCCTTTTAACTCATTTTAATTACTAATTTACCAAAATGCCCCTAACTTAAAAATTTCCTATTTCACTTATCCCATGTCCATTTTTTCCATAACTGAACCAATGGCCTAATTACCATATAAAGGCCTCCAATTTAAAATTTCATAACAATTGGACACCTCTAACATGTAGAACTCAACTTTTGTACTTTTTACAAATTTAGTCATTTTGACTAAATTGAGTGCCCAAACGTCGAAATTTTTGAACGAAAATTTCCCGAACTCATTCCATGAAATTGTAGGCCATAAAAATATAGTAAAAATAAATTTTTCCTCATCAGATTTGTGGTCCCGAAACCATTGTTTCGATTAGGCCCAAAATCGGGATGTTACAGCTCCTGACCATGAGATCTGACAAATATATGTTAAGACAGCATTCTAGAATGACTCTCTTAAAGAGAGCATCTATTTAATGCAGACCACCAGATATAAAGCTAAAGGAAATGAGCGTAAAGTTTGCAAACTACTTAGATCCATATATGGACTTAACCAAGCATTCAGATCATGGAATCAAAGATTTGATTAAGTGATCAAAAATTTGGAATTTGAACAAAACGTAGATGAAACTTGAGTTTATAAATGTATTAGGGATGGAAAGGTGATCTTTCTGATTCTATATGTCGATGACATTCTACTAATTGAAAATGATATAGAGACATTGTCATCGGTTAAACTGTGGTTAACTCAAAAGTTTAGCATGAAGGGCTTGGGAGAAGTTAATTTTGTTCCAGGTATTCGAATATTAAGGGATCAAAAGAACAAAATGATAACATTATCAAAATCTTCATAATTGGAACGCTATGCAATGACCGATTCTTAGAACGGAACCCACCCTTCAGCATCGAGATTTTATCTCTCTTTGGAGGATTATCTTAAGACAGTAGAAGAAAGAGAAAACATGAGAAAGGTTCCTTATGCTTTTGCAGTAGGAATTCTCATGTATGTCATGTTATGCACATATCTAGTTATCTGTTTCGCAGTAGGATTGGTGAATTGAGATCAAGTGAATCCCAGTCCAAGACACTGACAAGCAGTTAAACATATACTAAAGTATTTATAGAGAATGAGAGGTTATATGCTTGTGTATTTCGAAGGAGATCTTATTCCTATGGGATATAACGATTCTAAAACGTGTTGGGATTCAAGGAAATCAACATTTGGCTTTGTTTTTTTCCTTGGTTGCGGGTTCATAATAGGTTTCAAGTAGGGTTGCACTGTTAACTTCACCAAGGATGTCGAAAATGAGGTATGGAAAAAGCTATGACACTATAACAGTGTAGATATAACTAAACACCAAAGAAACCACATGGTTGTTTGCCTTTGTGATGAATGAATTAATTACTATGTTATAGTAATTGGCTTTTCATGAAGGAAGATATAATGATTACCATGAGAAAGGATCATATTGGGAGAACGATTTTATCCCAAAGAGACTTGGGGAGAGCTCAGTCATGATGCTAAAGTTGAATGACTTTGTGACTAAATGGGTTTATAATGAATAGGCAAAAAACTAGAATTTAATTATAAATCATTTGATCCCTAATTACATATGGCCAATCGGTCCCTTCGCTTGCTCGTTGAAATCATAAATGAATTGCATGTAGAATCAAATGAAAAAAAAAGATAGAAATGATAAAGTTAGAGAATTGAGTTACATTCGGAAATGAATGTGGTTTCTCACTAAGTATGGAAATGACATGAGAATTAAGTTAAGTTTTTCGAATTATTATTTAAGTAAAAAATTGAAGTTTGAAAATGTAATTAAATTAACTGGTCATTGTGAATGTTTTTCGAATTATTATTTAAGTAAACAATTGAAGTTCGAAAATGAAATTAAATTAGCTGGTCATTGTGAATCCTTTGAATATGGAAATTAAATATGTATTCTCATAGATTCTTTTACAGTAAAGTTGCCATAACTTGAAGTCCTATGTCTATTTCCGGCTCATAAGAATTCTATGAATTAAAAAAACTGTCTTACGTGGAGATGATAGTCCACAGTCTATTTCCTAAGAACCATAACCTTGAAAAACTGTAATGCCCCAAAACCTGGCCTAGAAGTTTAGATCGAATCTCGGAGGTTACATTGATCACCAAAGTGACCGTAGGAAAAATTTTAGTTTAACCAGCTAGAAAACAAATGGTATTACAAAAAATTTTAGTCCAAAAGACGCTTACGTGCGTATAACACAACTTTTTGTGCCACAGTATTCAAAATAAAACATACAATTCAAACCATTTATTTATAAATGCAGAATTTATGAAAATAATTTTAAAGTCGATTCTAAAATGTGGCTGTCCGAGACCTCCGGCATGCAGGGTCCAATAATAGTATACGAAAATACCTGAAAAAGAGAAACTGAGGGGGTGAGCTACACGAGCTTAGTGTGAGTTCAAAACGATTAACAATAGATTTACAGAAGAGAATTCCAGATAGCAGTTCAATAGCAAAACATACTTACAGAGATATACAGAAACAGAAGTTAAATTCGAGGCCAACACCCCAACAGAACATAACAATCAAGCACACCTCATCATAGACAAAAACTCAACTGATAACCCCTCAACGGGTCGGTACCAAAACACTTATCATCACAAACACGGTGTTCCAAAACCTCATTACCCTAACACCTAAATACACGCAAAATTAGTCACACATGTTAAGTCAGCCAGATAGAATACTGACAAATAAACCTACACCCAGTCACTTAACCATATGCGCATGAATGCAGTCAAGTAGAAAAGAAACCCACCCATCTAGCCAAAACACCTCTCTATCCCTCGATCACACTCCAAATGAGCTGTTGAAGCTCATCCAACCCAACACATCACGTAGGACCTCGAAAGGCCCATCCAACCCTACACACCACGTATGTGGACTAGGCCATTTAGATAATAATACGCAGTAAAGCTAATGTATACGCAGTACAATGCATTGTGGTAAACCACTGTATAGATATGTTGCAGTTAAACTACCAAACAAACGTAACAAATCTGACGTAGATACAGTACATTGCATTGCGATAAACCGTTGTACAAATATGTTGCTATTAAACTACCAGATCAGATCAAAATCAGTCTTTCTTCTCTTTACAACCAAACCTCAAATGTTTTATGCAAATGTCTGTATGTAGACAGGCGTACAGAATCAGAATACAAGATTTCCAGACAGTCATTCGGACACAGAAACTCACATCCAGCCAATCAGCTATAGAATTCACGTGCAGTCACAGAATGCGCACTACACACAAACACTCTCACACCTATCACTCAGAATCAGAAATGCGTACATTTATTTACCCGGATTCAGTATCAATTGCAAAGTAACCTCAAACAACAATCAAACAATATTCTTAAATAGAGGTATATCTATACAAAACACACCAGCCTAGGCCGAATCAAAGTCTTGATCACCCTTGCTAAAACCTCACTAAGAGTCAGAACACACAGAATCATGATCAAGATTTAATTTAACACATAAAAAAATTTGGCAAGATAGGGCCACATGGCCATGTGCTTCGACTGTGTGGAAATGCCTAAGCCGTGTGGGGGTCAACACGCCCATGTGGAGAGGCACACGTCCGTGTGACCTAGGGATATGGTCGTGTGATCCGGTCGTGTAACTCTCTGTCCGTTTGTGCTAAAATAGGATACAGGACAGACACGACCATATGTCCAAAACATACACCCGTGTGGGATCCTTAAATCCCCAAATTGGCCACACGACTGTGTGGACCAAATTTTGCCCAGAACCATAATTTCCAATTGTACACAGCCGTGTGAACCGCTCAAGTGGGGGAACACGCCCGTGTGGCCACCTGTGTGATCACAAAACCACACCAAAATTGGCTGCAATTCACACCTTTCTTCTCAGAATCGCATTCCCAACATTTGTAGTCCCAAAACCCACCTTGAAATTGCTTAACAATCCCTCAACCATCAACAAAACGAATCCCATCCGCTTTAATCCAAAAACATACAAGAAAAAAAATCCAAAATCCAAACTCCAACATCAAAACTTAACGATTCAGAAAACACTAATAACTACCGAATTTCGCATATCCAATTCATAATTTCATTAATGAAAAAGAAAGGTTCGAATCCCACACCTGACTCGCGACCAACACTTGGAAATGTTGGCTTGACAACAAAGAACCGACGCTTACCAAAACAAAACCGTTCTTCTTTTGTTTTTGTCCGAAGGAGCAAGAAACCAAGAAGAAAATAAGGAGAAAGCAGACCATGGTGAGGGGGAAGATAGAATGTGCAAACCAAAACAAAAATAGAAGAAAAAAATAGAAATAGAAAATAAAAATAAAAATCCAAACTAAATACATATTTAATAAATAAATATTAAACTTTTTCAACAAAACAAAACTTAAATCAAAGTAATTCCCTCAAAACACACCTCAGACTCAAACCTGGAACCCCAAACTAAACTAACATACAACCTACCACCAGACCAGTAGGCCCATTCTGACACTAAAACGCGAAAACAAACTCATATGCCTAATCTAGCCACTAACCCTACTTACAAATATCTAAACTTCTAACCCCAAAAATTGGGGTGTTACACAAACAAAAAACAATATATAAAAAATATGTAATATCACATCCATTCCCATATATAACTCAAAACATACATAAGATTTAAATAATGTCACTTTCTATGTAATTAAATCATTCAAAAAGTAGAGAAATCTATTTTGATTACCTGTTTATACTTATAGATAGAGCAAAAATTGGGTCTAATACCAATTGTTGTAAAAACTAGATTTGAAAACACAATGGAAAATAACTTTAAGGGAAAACTAGAGTTTTAATTTTGTTTCCAAAAGCAAGAACTTGCTTGTGATATCTAAAGTAATAAACATTTAATCAAAATTATACCTTTTTGATTCGTCTAGGATGAATGCTTCGACCGAGTAGTCTTCTCTGCCATCTTCAAGCTCATGTTTGTCGAGTGTGGGCTCACTTCGAGTTAGAAAATTTTTGACAAAATTATCAGTGGAGAAATTTCACAATTTCTCTAAAGTTCTGGGTTAAGTTGTAAATAAAAAATATCTCTCGAAATCTTCTAAAATAATTTCTTCTAAGTATTTTCTCTATACAATTTTCTCTTAAATTCAAGTGTGTAAAATAATAACCCATGAATCTCTTTATATATGGAGAGTTTAGAGAGTTCAACTATGATTAACCTTAAGAACTTTAATATTAAATTAATATAATGATTATCAATATAAATATTAGATTAAATTTAATATTAAGATAATCACTTTAATATTAAATTAATAAAATATTATCAAGATAAGTATTAAATTAAATTAAATATTAAATTTATAAAAATAAAATTATTTTTGGAATAGTTAATCTAAAATCAAATTATCCGGTAAAGTCTTAGTAGGAGTGTGATTCTTCCACTGCTCAACTCTTGAAGAACCATTGTCGTCGATTATCTGTTGGTTGCCAGAATGCTGCTAATGTAGTCGTTGGCACTGCTGTGCCCAGTGGTACATCGCAGGCACAACACTCTCACGGCACCCCAACCTGATTTGACTGTTGTTAGTTATGCCCAAGCTAGTGACGGCCCGACTGATCGGTCCAACTACTAGTTGGATCGTCAACTTAGTTTCACATACCAAGCTCGATTCAATTCGTTTTGGATCTCGATCTCAGTTTTTGGTTCTTAGTTCCAATTTTCGATCTCTAGTCCAATTTTCAAGTTCAATTACTTATTTGACCAATTGTTTGACTTGAAAACTAATTTCCAAAAATATTATTTATTTTAATTAATTGGATTTATTTAATTTTACTTGATCAAAATCAACTTTCCCAAAAATCTCTAAGATTTTCCAAAATTAATTTTTTAATAAAATTCTTTAATCAAATTTTATAATTGAACAATTCTAACGACTACCCAATTTAATTCCACATCGGATAAATTTACTCAATTAAATTGTTTCCAAAGTCGTAAAATTTCCATTTGATTCAAATGCAGTTCGATCGAGCTTTTGTTGAGCTAGCGGAGGGACCGATTAGACATATACAATTAGACTCTAGTAGTTGCAATTATGTCCAAAAGCATTGTTCCTATGATTCGCAATTTACTTAATCATGGAGTCAATTCGTAATAAGTACCATGATTGAAAATTCCTTATTGTATACTCTTTACAAAGAAATTCATCCAACAACTTTGTTCAATGACCTTATCATGTGTGTCTTACCCTCATATGATATCCTTGATTCCTTTGAGTTAAATTCATTCACTCAATATAACCCTCTTTTATCTCATTGTCAACATTGTGTCTTCTTAATGATTAATATGACCACTGTCAAAAAATGAATGTGAAAAATTGCTCGTTCGAGAACTGGAACAACGAAAATGTGCAAGTGTACACAATCGCAACAAGTAATAAAGTGACAAGTAAATGTCGAGTTATCGTACCCACAAGGACTGTGAAAATAATTATTTATGAATGTTATTTAAAACACTTTGGTGAGAAAAAATATTTTGTTTGAAGAGGGTGATTAAAACCTAAGATTTTAAACTAAGAAAACTAAATAAATAAATCTCAAATGCACGATTTCAAAATACGATTTTAATCAAGAGGACACAGTTGTGTTAGATTAATTACATTTCTTAACTTAGAATTATGAAACTCATGTTTATATTCTTACGAATAAGTTTACGACAACTCGATAATTTGCTAACTTATGAACATACTCACCTACCAAAATCCTTTTATCTCTTAACTATATCCCTATGTCAATTCAACTGATTAAACAAATCTTAATAGGAAAATATGTTATTGCACATACATACTTATTAAACCGAAATAATCTCTTGTACATATCCCTATTTCAATTCAAACAATTAACTTGGTTTAATAAGCACATAAAAGACTATGTGAGGTAACAAAGTATCCTTACCTTGAAACAACTTAATCACAATAATCTTGCAAGTTATGCAAGGCAAATGTATCGTCAGATACCATTGCTAATCTAACCCTCAGCTACCTTATATGATTAAACATGCATTGATTAAGTACTGTGTGCATTAATTACAATTTCAATCCGTTTAAATAATTAATTCATTAGTTACCTAAAAATCGTAATACAAGAATAACTTAGTCATGATTTTACTTAATCAAGCATCTTACCGAGGCCTATAACAACATAAACACAATTTCAATAATTTTAACAAACAAAATGCAATCAACCTAACATGAATTAAATTCAAGCTAAATTGATTAAATTAACCATTCGGACAACAAAAATATTCATAGATATGTTCAGCATAACAACAACAAAAATGAAAGAGATAGGGAACAAGAATCAAATCCGGTGTTTTTTCGTGGCTTGACTAGTTGCTCCATTCTTCCTTCTCCGTTGTCCTTGTCGACTAAGGCTGCTATGAACACTTAATTGTTGCTCCAAATAGTTGATGAATTCCCCTTTCCCAAGAGGAGAAATTGGCAAGAGAGCAAGGGAATTTTGGAATGGAAAAGACGAGAGAAAGTGGAGAGAAGAGAGGAAAAATGTGAATGCTTGAGGTGTGTTTCTAAAATTACGAGCCTAAGGGGGTTTTTATAGCTGAGGAGGGCTGCTAAAAATAGCTAAAATTATCAGCCAAAGAGCCCTCCCTTGGCTGGCCACACATGTGGCAAGGTTGATTGTTTTAACTTTGCTAATTTAGGCTTGGGGCAAATCTATAAAGCCACCGATTGTGAAAGGGTTTGAATGCAACTTGAACAAGTCTTCCAGGGCCTCTTTGCAAGCTTAAATAATCAGCTAATAAGCTGATTTGGGTCAGCTCTTGGGACGGGTTTTAGGCTGTCCATTTCTTGGTCGGTTCGGCTCATTTGGTTCAGTTCAACTGGACCACTTTTTCATAATTAATTAATAATAATTTATTAACCCAAATTAAATTGGATAAAAATTAAAATTAATTATATTATGAATTAATACATATAATTTTGGACCGTCTTAGGCTAAAATTTAGTTCGCCTCGATACTTCAAATTGCTTCTCGGTTTTATGCTTCTAGCAGTGTCTGCCGAGCCATTTTTCGCCCTTTGTGCAAATCTGTCGAAAATAATCAAAATTCATCAAAATTAATTATAAAATTAACTAAAATTTAACATGTTCATATTTTAAGTGCACTTTAATTATTTTTTAAAAATTAATTATTTTTTCGACAAGAATTTTATCAAAACTGTGTGATTTTAAGTTAAAAAGGGTATGTAAAAATGTGTAAATTTTCGTGTTTCCACACCCCAAACTTAATTCATTGCTCATCTCGAGTAATGCACAAATTAAAAATAATTACTCAAAAAACACCTTTGAAAAATTCCTTCAGAATAACATTCTTCCTAGAATTATGAATTTAATATACTTATGCTCAAAAACACGAAAAAAATAGTTATGCTACTTAAGTATACATATCGTTCAAATTAATCTCAACAACTATTATGATAGCACAATTAGACTAAATGCTTCCTTAACAAGACATGTTAACCCTTACCAATTTGATTTTATTTCCTTATTCAAGATTAAGCTGCAACCATTAAGTTTAACTTATGCCTTCATATGTTGAACATATCTATTTCTCTCCATTAATGTAGGTAGCATAGAAAACTTGAATCAATAGGAATTGTTCAATTTTATTAATGATTTCCATCTCTTGTTTTACTATGCAAAAATTCCTAATTAACTTTATCCTAAAATAACTTAAGAACATAAATAAAATAAAGTCGAGATCCCCCTTTATTTATTTGTAGATCCTTTCGAATTCGACTTATCTTTTGCTCCATCATTATTGTCTTTGCATGAATCTCTTTGCTCCTTTTTCGATAATGGGCTCCATGGTTCAAATATGTAATCTGGAAACTTAGGCACAAAAATAAATGGGTCATTGTAAATTTTCGTAAGAGCACTTCACATCTAGTCATCCCTTATTTTTGAGTATTTCCAATAAGCTTGTTGCTGCCACTGCATATGTTGCATTATGTCCATTAGCTTTGATAGCTCATCTCGAAGATCTGGGTGAGGCAGTTGAGCTCTGAACATTGAAGTCTCGATATCAGTTTTAGCTTCTGGTTCCATTGGTTCCACCTTATCAGGGACTTCAGCCGATTGCACTGGCTCGATCTTTTTGGGATCTTCTTCTTCTTCTTTTTCGGGATCCTTACATTCTTCAACTCATTGCTATAGAACAGAGTCTCCAGCTATTCAATAGAGGTCCCAATCTGTGATTATGCCCTGGCTATAGGCTTTCATTTTTATGTTTACAGGAATTTTAGCTTTCAAGCATAGAACTGTTATCGTAAAGGGAAAGTAAGCTAGGCCAGAACGTGAATGTCTAACGGCACAATTCTGCATTTCCCTCAGGATGATTTTTCCCACATCAATGGTCTTCCCAGTTAAAATCTAGTGTAATAAGACCAGTCGCTCTAATGAGATTGTAGTCCCATGTGAGCTAGGCATAAGGCTGAATAGGATGAAGTAGAACCATACCTTTGTGAGTGGTGTCAAATATTCTCTTCGACAAGTGTGGATTCCTTGCTTTGACACAGTCCACTTAGAACCTGAAACTGTAAGTTCCTCAAGAATTTCTTGCAAATTTTTAGACTCTATATTACTCATCAAGGAGGAATATTCGTTGTTTTCAAAATTAGGCAATTCAAAGAACTCATTAATAGCGTTTGAAGTTATTGGTACCTTGATTCCGCGAACTGGAACTTCTGTCAACTCGCTTGAGGTTAAATTCGCATAGAATTCATGTACTAACTCCTTATCCACACTAGGTCTCTTCTCTCAAAACAACTCCCAATTGAGAGTTTCAGTAACCTGACGAATACGCGCCATAAAACCAATGTAGTTGCTTTCTTTCAATGTGAAACCTTTCTCTGGATGCATCTGTTGATTCTTGAAGATACTCTCGTATCTTGCTTTGGCTTCTTCACAGTGAAACTTGTTTTATGATTCGTCAATTTGGGCAGATGCACGAGTTCTCTTATGAGACATGATTAACCTGATCATAAGATGGTAACAATTATTTTCTCAAAAATTTAATTAATATAAAATATTAATAATTCAATAAATTAAAAAAATTAGATAATTAAATTAAAATTTAGGAGAAAAATTGGTCTTACCACCTTTTTTGTAAAAAATAAGAGCTCTTAAGAAAAATAATTTTGAATCAAAAGATGAAAAATTAAAAAAATTGAGGGGTTTTTGGCTAAAGATGGGTGAAAGGGTGATGTGCCACTTGGGTAAGCAAGGCAGTAGCGCGCAGCAGGGGATGGATGTGAGCAGTGTGCGGATTGTTGAGCAGGCTTGGTATGGGCGCGCGTGGGGTGCTGTTGACCGATCAGCTGGGCGATGCTGTAGCTAGGGAATTGTTAAGAGGTTTCGACACTTAAGAGTTTTGGTGTTTTTGGAGGAAATGGTGTATGAAAGAAAAAAAAAGAGATGGGTGGAATTTATAGTGAAAGGAGTAGGAGCTAGAGTAGAATTCTTAAAAATTCTAAGTTCTAATTCTACTCAAAGTAAATAACAATTAATGATTAATATAATGCATATTAAATTATTATTTGCTACTAATTTATTAAGATAAAAACTTATCGAATAAAATGTGATGAAATTAAAACTAATCCTAACTCAAAATAAAGCTGATAATAATTAAAATTTATTATAATAGATATAATTATATATTAATAATTATCATCTTTTCTTGTTTTCTTTTTCTAAAAACATTTATTCTAGATGCTTTTTCAAAATATTTACGAAAAGAGGCATCTAATTTTTAATATTTACAAAAAGAGCAACAAAATTTTTAAAAATAATTCAATTAAGTTCCTAGACTTAATGAAAATTCAAAATTGAGTTGCAACATAAAACTTGGATCAAAATTGACCCTTTTATTTGAAAAACTAAAAATTTATTTTGTCATTTAGGGAATAATTTCTTGGGAAATTATGTTAAAATTAATTCCCATAAAAGATTGGAGAGGTCACAAGCGGTCCCGCTTAAGTTCCAATATCCTAGACAGAATTTATTTAAATATACTAATCCCAAAAATATACCCTAAATCATTTATTCAAACAGAAGAACAAGAAATATTAAATATCTGATAAAATGAACGAGATTTGATTCTGTTCAATTTTATCTCCCTAGTAATGTTTCAAGCGTTGAGCATTAACTCAAAAATTACCTCTCTTACCTTAAAGTTCAACAACTCCGTATGGATAGACTCGACGAATCATAAATGGACCAAACCAATGTGATTTTAACTTACCTGGAAAGAACCTTAATCTGGAATTGAATAACAAGACTTGCTAACCTACTTCAAATTCTAGAACTCGAATGTGCTTGTCATGCCATTTCTTGAGTCTCTCCTTAAGTAATTTGCCATTCTCATATGAAGACATTTGGAATTTTTCTAACTCATTAAGTTGAAGCATCCGTTTCTCTTTGGCAATTTTAAGATCCAAGTTGAGTCGTTGGAGAGCCCAGTAAGCTTTGTGTTCTAACTCCAAGGGTAGATGACAGGCTTTCCTAAAGACTAACCTATAGGGTGACATCCCTAAAGGTGTCTTGTATGCTGTCTTGTAAACCCATAAAGCATCATCCAGTATTTTAGACCAATCTTGTCGGTTTGGGCAAACTACCTTCTCAAGTATGCCTTTGATCTTTTTGTTTGCCACTTCAGCTTGCCCATTTGTCTACGGATGGTAAGCTGTAGCGACCTTGTGTTCACTCCAGGTTTATATAATAACCATTTCAACCACTTCTTCACAAAATGGGACCCTTCATCACTGATGATGGCTCTTGGGGTTCCAAACCATGTGAATACATGTTTCTACAAAAACTTTATTACAACCTTAGCATCATTTGTTGGATATGCCTCTACCTCAACCCACTTAGACACATAGTCTACTGCTATTACTATGTACTTGTGACCAAAAGACGGAGGGAAAGGACCGAGAAATTCAATACCCCAAACATCGAATAATTCTACCCTAATGATGTTTGTTCAAGGCATCTCATTTCTGTTGATGGCATTTTCGACCCTTTGACATCGATCACAACTCTTTACATAAGCATATGCATCTTTGAATAGTGTTGGCCAAAAGAATCCGGCTTGCAATACCTTGGCTATGGTATGTGTACCTCTGAAGTGTCCCCCACTTGGAGCTGAGTGACAATGATATTAAATCTTATGTACTTTATCTTTTGCCACGCATCTCCTAATCATTTGGTTTGTAAACTTTTTAAACAAATACAGTTCTTCCCAGAAATAGTACTTCACATCGTGAAGAAACTTTTTCTTTTGATAATACGTCTTATCAATCGGCATCAAACCACAAGCTAAAAAGTTAGCAATATCAGCAAACCAAGGGGTATGATGGACATGATTTACCTTCAGTATATGTTCATCTGGAAACGTCTCTCGAATTGGTATAAGAGGAGAGTTCCCTTCTTGCGGCTCCAATCTTGACAAATGGTCTGCTACTTGGTTTTCCACTCCCTTTCGATCTTGAATTTTTAGATCGAACTCTTGAAGTAGAAGTACCTATCGTGCCAGTCTCGGCTTAGCATCTTTCTTGGCAAGTAAATACTAAATTGCCGAGTGGTCCATATAAACAGTCACTTTGGTACCTAAAAGATAAGATCGAAACTTTTCAAAAGCAAACACAATAGCAAGTAACTCTTTTTCTGTACCGTGTAATTCAGTTGAGCTCCTGTCAGAGTTCGACTCGCATAGTAAATGGGATGAAAAACTTTGTTCCTTAGCTAACCGATGATAGCTCCGATCACGAAGTCACTTGCGTCACACATCAATTAAAATGGAAAATCCCAGTCTGGTGTGACTATTATGGGTGCCGAGACTAACCGACTTTTCAAATCGTTGAAAGCTCTTAAGCACTCCTCATAAAATTTAAACGTCGTGTCCTTCTCCAATAATTTGCATAAGGGTTTAACAACTTTAGAGAAGTCCTTGATGAATCTTCGGTAGAAACCGACGTGGCCCAAAAAGCTCTAACACCCTTTACAGATATTGGAGGTGGGAGTTTCTCAATAACATCTACCTTTGCTTTATCTTCCTCGATCCATGTCTTGTTACCCGATGCCCTAGACCAGTACCTTTTCGTACCATGAAATGGAACTTTTCCCAGTTAAGTACAAGGTTTGTTTCTTCACATCGCCTTAGTACCTTGGCTAGATTGTTTAGGAAATCATCATATGTATCTCCGAATACTAAAAAATCATCCATAAAAACTTTCAAATATTTCTCAACCATGTCAGTAAAAATAGACATTAGACATATTTGAAATGTAGCAGGTGCATTACATAAACCAAATGGCATGTGCCTAAATGTAGATGTACCGTACGAGAAGGTGAATGTTTTCTTTTGTTGATCTTCTGGTGCTACTGTAATTTGATTATACCCCGAGTATCCATCGAGAAAATAGTAATAGTCTCACCCTACGAGTCTATCCAGCATCTGGTCTAAAAACGGCAAAGGAAAGTGATCTTTCCTAGTTGCCTAGTTCAGCTTTCGATAATCGATGCAAATTCTCCATCCCGTAACCGTTCTATTTGGTATCAACTCGTTATTCTCATTTTCAATGGCCGTGATACCTCTTTTCTTTGGCACGCACTGGACTGGACTTACCCATGAACTATCTGAGATGGGGTAAATTATACCCGCATCTAACCACTTGATGATTTCTTTCTTAACTACGTCCTTCATGATGGGGTTCAGTTTTTGTTGACCATCAATCGTCTCTTTTTCGCCATTTTCTAAGATAATCTTATGCATGCATACAGATGGACTAATTTTGTGAATATCAGCTATGGTCCATCCGATAGCCTTCTTGAATTGTTTCAACACCAGGATGAGTTTCTCTTCTTGCAATCATCATATGTATCTCTGAATACTGAAAAATCATCCATAAAAACTTCCAAATATTTCTCAACCATGTCAGTAAAAATAGACATCATAGTTATTTGAAATGTAGCAGGTGCATTGCATAAACCAAATGGCATGCGCCTAAATGAAAGCGTACCATACGAGCAGGTGAATGTTGTCTTGTGCTGATCTTTCAATGCTACTGTAATCTGAATATACCCCAAGTATCCATCGAGAAAATAGTAATAGTCTCGCCCTGCGAGTCTATCTAGCATCTGGTCCAAAAACGACAAAGGAAAGTGATCTTTCCTGGTTGCCTTGTTCAACTTCTGGTAATTGATGCAAATTCTCCATCCCGTCACCGTTCTAGTCGGTATCAACTCATTATTCTTCTTCTTAATGACCGTGATACCTCTTTTCTTTGGCACGCACTGGATCAGACTTACGTATGAACTATCTGAGATGGGGTAAATTATACCCCCATCTAACACTTGATGATTTCTTTCTTGACTACGTCCTTCAAGATAGGGTTCATTCTTCGTTGTCCATTAATCGTACCCTTTTCGTCATTTTCTAAGATAATCTTGTGCATGCATACAGATGGACTAATTCTGCGAATATCGGCTATGGTCCATCTGATACCCTTTTTGAATTGTTTCAACACTAGGATGAGTTTCTCTTCTTGCTCAGTTGTTAATTCTGCTGAAAGAATCATAGGCAGAGTAGAAGAGTTACCTAAATAAACATATTTCAAATGTGAGGGAAGTACCTTCAGTTCTAATTTAGGTGGCTCCTCGATTGATGCTTTTGGTTGGGCCTAATCCCTTTTCTCTAACTCCAAAGATTCAAAGCGAGGTTGCAGATTAAATCCCCTTTGATTAGCTTCTAACAAAGCTAAGTATTCATCCTCCTCTTCATCATTTGGAGGATCTGATGTCAAAATTTATTCCAATGGGTCCTCAACCTAATTGAGTTCCTTCTCCACGATTAAATCCTCTAAATCGGACATTGCAGAACAATCATCAATTGTGTCAGGAAATTGCATGGACTTAAAAACGCTAAATGTTACTTGATCATCCTGAACACGCATAGTAAGCTCGCCCTTCTGCACATCAATAAGGGTCCCTCCGGTTGCTAAGAATGGTCTTCCTAGGATGATTGGCACCTCTTTGTCTACTTCAAAGTCCAAAATCACAAAGTCAGCAGGAAAAAGAAATTTGTCTACACGTACCAATACATCCTCGATTTTTCCTTCTGGATATGCTAAGGATCGATCTACTAATTGAAGTGTAACTGTAGTAGGTCTAACTTCACTTATCCCTAACTTCCTAAATATTGACATGGGCATCAAGTTGATACTCACACCCAAGTCACATAGTGCCTTACCATAATATGTTGCTCCAATATTGTAAGGTATGGTAAAACATCTAGGATCCTTCAATTTTGGGGGTTGTTTGTCTTGAAGATATGCACTGTATTCCTTCGTTAGGGCTACCGTCTCAAATTCTCCAAGCCTTCATTTTTTAGACAGGATATCCTTCATGAATTTGACGTAGTTTGGTATTTGTTCAAGTGCTTCAACTAACGGGATGTTGATATGAAGTTGCTTGAGTACATCTAGGAACTTCTTGAATTGAATTTCCTGCTTCTGCTTCTGAAGTCTTTGAGGGTAGGGTGTAAATTTTCGTGTTTCCAAGAACAAGCAACCCTTGGTCACGTTCCATATTTATCAATTCACACAATTCCAATGAGAGCATATCGTTAACTCTTTAATCAAGTTATTAATTCGATTGTTTCTAGTAAAGTCATGCCATACACAAGTCATGTACCCAACATACTGGTTATAGACTCGATCATCTTTAGAGCATAAGCCTCTATTTATATCAAAGCACATGAGTTACATACGCATGGTTAGTGACTAACTCAGGATTAGGTAAATTACACCGTGAATGTCCTAAGTGAATTGATTCACAAATAGATTCATAATTAATTGAACTTGGGTCTAGTCCAATGTATCATTCTTCTAATGAGTACATTTGTGTCTCTACCCATGGAGTCAATTACTCCGATAGCTAAGACTAGCTATCTCCCCAATTGGAATTGTAGATGGCATAATAATCCTTTTAAGTATTTGAATCAAATGCTTACTTTGCTTCTTGTACGGGATTATAGTCTTGTTTAAATTATCTACTAAAGTAAGTTGTCTTTCTCACAATGTAAACATTCTTACAGTGCCACTTATCATCAATTTGAACTTAAACAATTAATGAGCTAATATTTTCCTGTCACAATTTTTCTAGGTATGCAAAACATGATAGACAGAAACACAAAAGATATAATAGTGAAATGTGAAACTAAATTTATTTATTCATCATTCAAATACATAGAAAACAGTTACATATTGACTACAATATGGACACATTTCCCAACAACAACATGCTTCAAATTAATTTCATACCAACTCTCTAATGCCAACCAAAATTTAGAATTTCTACTCTATTCAATTTAGTCTGATTCTTAATATTCAGTGCTCATAATCACAATTCAATTTATATGATAAATATAAACTCATTTTCATCTTCAATCATGTGAACAATATAAATTCATAAACAGGTAAATTGATCTTAAATCATAAAAATACTTATTGAATCCCCGTGCTATTGATTGACTAATAATGATTCCTTGATCTCTAGCTACAGGGATAGAGTACGAATAGTAGCAACAACATTCTTATTATTTTTTGAGCAAACTCGAACTAAATGCTCTAGAGATCCATATCGGTAACATGCTCTTGTTTTCTTCTAGCTTTTACTTCTGTGCTTCTTTCCACAGGTTCATATGTTGGAATTGTCAGATTTTCAACGAACCTTTAGCATTGTCCACCAATACCATTGGCTGACCAGTCCGGTCTTTTTTTTACCCAACTTTCAATGGATTTGATCTCCATGATGTTTGATACTTCTTAGTTCGCTTAGGTAGTGGTTGTGAATTAAAGGTCGCAATTCTCTTTCCAAGTCGGTGAAACTTTTCTGTTGAAGAAAGGTTAACATTTTTTGATCGTATGAGTTGATGGATTGTAGCCTTATTGTAGTTTTTGGAACAACTTTCACTATTCCTTGAAGAGAATCTGTTATTACACGGAGTAAGCCCTCAATGCCTTATCCTCTTGAAGATATCCAATTTCTCTATTCCTACCTCGAGTATCGATTTGATCATCATTGTGTAAATTCATCTCCACTTTTTTTTCACCTTCTACAAAATGAGCATTACTATTAATTTTTGTTTCAACAACATATCTCGACTCATCAGACATTCTCAAATATAAGGAAAGATAATTAACAATCAACATCCATATCCCAACTCAGACTCGACCCGACCTTGGAATGGACCTCTAAACTTAATTTTCGAGCTTGATTTAGTCCGAGAATCAACTAAACCTATAGCTCTAATACCATTAATTGTAACACCCCATACTTGACCTAATTGTCAGGTTCGAGTGATAAGGCGCCACATTCGGTGTTGGAGTAACTACTATCAGTTTAGATACATGAACACATCATCAATCATGCAAATATAAAATTTATAGGCAAACAATATCATAAAAATAAAATCCTTGGTCCTATAAAAACTTACAAAATCTTTAAAGTTAACCCGAGATTAAATTAGGACTGAATTGTAAAATTTTTAAAACACAGGCTCGACATCGTAACGTTAATATTACCATGTTGTGACATCCCCAAACAGCTTGTCACATCATGACGATAGTTAGCTCGATGTCATGATGTCACTCACTATTTGGCCTCGTTGAGAAAATGGTGTTCATCATCTCAATGTGACATTACAGTCCTTTTCTCGTCATGACGACATTTGTACAACGTCGCGACGTCGCATACTATTTCTTTAATTCGTAAACTTACAATTTTAAATAGCTCAATGCACAACCACATTTTATTCTTATAAATAACCAAATGAGCAGTACTTATAAACCTTTAACACATACATATAGTTGATATATGCATGACATTCAAGGCATTATTCACATGTATATATATACGTAACAACTTAACAGAATTTACATGCATACATACACCATACCTTTGGTAAAATTTAAGCATGACTCAACCTAATTAGTACATGCCAAGTTTAACAAGAATGGAAATGAACAAACTCTGCTTAGCACGAGATTCTCATTTGGATGCTGAAATCGATGCTCGAAAAGCTCGAATTGAACCTATCCTGCACATGGGAAAAACTAACTATACATTGAGTAAAACACTTAGTAGTAATCTATGATTTGAAAATAATGTAAACGAATGTAAGTCAATGCATGCGACTATTTTTAACTTAACATAAAATAATGCATGTGCAATATATTTTATACTAATCATCTTCTCGCACAATTTAATGTGCTCATAATCATGCTAACACTCAATTCTATATGCATACAAATATATATATACACACATCTATTTTCTTACCACAAATTTAATACGCAATCCACCCCCAAGGCTAATTTTCGATTCAATTCGCACTTATATGTCCATAGCATATATCTTATCATATGTTGTTTAAACAATTCATTCGTTTACAATAAAGATGGCATCACATTATCACATTTTAATCAGACAATTATATGTTTCCTACTTATATTTATTATATCAACTAGTCAAATATACCTGTACCTCTAATCATGCTTATCATTAGTTCACTTTATAACATAAATAATGTTACAATGTTATAACGCAGTCACTCCGTCAAATATACATATGCATATTTTCAAACATAACTCAATCATAGTTATTAATCAAGTATATACATACCTTAAATCATGTTTATTATTACAATAATTTGGTACATTTAGCTGCCTATTTAAGTGTGAATTGAAACAAATTATGATAGCACAAACTTTACTTTTCAATTAACCATTTCAAGAATAAGTCATTTTTATAACTAAGATGCAAATCAACTTATATAATTAATCGTATAAACACTTTAATTTAAAGAAAGCTAATTATGCTAGCATAAACCAGTTCTGCGATTTGTCGCTTGTTTTGCCTTTGTCTTAGGACATTCTAACCTCACTGTTAACTAGAAACATTAATTCATTCACAAAATGGTATTGGTTTCACAACTAAACAATTATAATCAATAACCAAAAATAAATGTCTAATTTACGATGAATTTCCTTTTACCTTAATAACTTAAATGTTTGTATTTCGCTATTTATCTAATCGAATCGAATCAAATCAAATCTATCTTTGTATTTATTCTACAGAGACCTTAAACTATCAATTCATTAAGTAATATAACATATTTTAGCTCAATTTCCTACCAATTTCCTGTATCAGTTAAGTTTTGAAACTTTCTTTTCTATTCAATTTAGTCTATGTCTCAATCTTCAATTCCCACCATAACATTTGACTCAACTTTCTATTTTGTTTCCGTGGAAGGCTTTGTGCGCCCAGTGATGAAGAGCTTCAACAGATGATACTTAAAGAGGCACATAATAGTCCTTATGCGATGCAACCAAGTAGTCATAAGATATATCGTGACCTCCACAAACAATATTGGTGGCCTGGTTTAAAGCAAGTTGTTATAGAATTTGGGGTGAAGTGCTTAACTAGTCAGAAGGTCAAACCCGAGCAAATATTTCCTTCAAAAATGTTATAGCCACTCAAAATACTTGAGTGGAAGTGGGAAAGAATTACCATGGATTTTCTGACTAGGTTGCCAGTGACTGCGACCAAAGACACAGTTTGGATGATTGTGGATAGCCTAACAAAGTGTTCACACTTTTTAGTTGTTCGAATGAGCTATTCTTTACAAAGGCTTACCGAGATTTATGTTTCTAAAATAGTTCAATTACATGGCGTGCCAGTTGCTATAACTTTAGATCGAGATCTAAGATTCACATCTTGATTTTGGAAAATTTTGCAAGGAGCTTTGGGTTTATGCTTCAATTCAGTGTTGCATATCATCCTCAAATAGATGACCAATTTGAGAGAGTGATACAAGTGTTGGAAGACATGCTACGAATCTGTGTTTTAATTTTTTTAGGAAGCTGGGAATGATATTTACCATTGGCTAAGTTTACCTATAACAATAGTTATCAGACAAGCATTCAGATGGCACCCTTTGAAGCACTATATGGAAGGAGGTGTCGAGCACCTCTATGTTGGCTGAGTTACATAAGAAAAAAATTGGTGGACCTAAAATGGTTTGCGAAACAGAAAACAAGGTGAAACTGATTTATGAAAGGCTTACGGTTGCTTCAAATAGACAACAATCATATGTTGATTAGAAATGACGAGATGTTGAATACCAGGTGGGCAAGCACATATTTCTGAAGGTATCACCATGGAAGAAAGTTGTAAGATTTGGGCATAAAAAGAAGATAAGCCCAAGGTTTATTGATCTTTATGAAGTAGTGGAAAGAGCTGGTCCTGTAGCTTATCAACTCAAGTTACCCAGTGAAATCGACAAGATAGATGATGTTTTTCATGTGTCTATACTAAGGAGGTATTGCATAGACTCATCTCATGTAGTAGTAGTAGATGAAGTTGAAGTGCGACCTGGTTTAACTTACGAGGAAGAGCCAGTGAAGATTATGGCACGCGAGGTGAAAGTCTTGTGAAACAAATGGATCCCTTTGGTCAAAGTTTTGTAGCGAAACCACAAGACCAGCACAGTTACCTAAGAAATAGAGGAGGAAATAAGGAAATACTATCCCCAGCTATTTGAAGATGAACATTTTGAGGACGAAATTGTTAGGGTATGCCCAAAGACTAATCATGATATGATTGTAATCACATACTTCTTTACCTTGTTTAGTATTATAAGACATTGCCATTATTATTTCAGTTTATTTTCTATGAATATAAATAAATTGAATTGTAATGAAGTCCTGAGAAAATATGATTTTTCTTAAAAAGGTCCTTAGTCAAGTTTTATTGTGAGCTTGGACAACAATAATGCATTGAGACTAATGTGTAGTTGATTGATGAAAAAGAATTGTCATTGACATAGGGATGTCAAAATCAATACATGAGTATGTGTTAGAGAACAACATATTAGACTGACCCGCTATGAGTATGTTTCTTGGATTTTTATGTAATAGTCACAATATTACTCAAAGTGATAACTATATATATGATCCTCAAACTTGAGATCATCATTGTCCCAACATCGTGAGTCGTATATTTGATACAGTCAAAATGTCTACCATAACAAGTTGTGAAACCTTACAAACCTGGCCTAGACTTTATGGCTAGATTGAGAAGGCTACATTACCCACCGGAATGGCTAAGCTAACTTACGTTACTTTTGAAGACCTTAAATAAACTCATTTTAGAGTACCTTGAGTTAGCTTAAAAGCATTCATTCATTAGGTCGTGTATACTTAGGATTTATTTTAGTGTTGATAGTGATGTTTTAGAAAGAACCGTTTACTTGTCACTTTTTTTTAAAAAAAAACCTCAATGTTAAACTAATGTAGTAGAAAAGCCATTTTTCAAATCACTTTGGAAACTAAGTTGCCTTATCGATTAGTTTTTTAAAAACTGTTCCTTTGCAATGCAGAGGAAACTAGGGAACAATATCAAAATTTACTTAAGCCTAATATCATGCATTATCTAGTTATTATGTTTGATTAATCCATGCATGAAAAAATCCCCAAAAGAAAAGTTATCAAGCCACGGACTAGAAATAATTGAAAATTACAAACCAAAACCGATAGAGACTGATTAATACTTATTAAAAAAAATCTGAGGTCCAAGGAGATTCTCTAAATGCTGAGTGTGGTCCTAATTTTGAGGTTTACCTGAAAAGTTAAAAACTATTAGGGGTGAGCTTACGGAAAGCTCAGTGCCAGTCAAACAATCATTTAAACAAACATAAATATCAAATACAGTGAAGTAGATTAGCTTGAACAAAAGAAAACAAAACTATCATAGGAATTTCATATCATTACATAGCCATTATCAAATTGATATCAAATGGTGTATGAGCATGAGAAATCATACATTCGAGTAACAATCATTAATTTCAATACCATTCAATACAACACACTACAACACATATCATAAATCAATAACATTCAAATATGTCGTGAGCATGATGCAATGCAAAAAAGTTCCTACCCATACCATCCACTACACACCATGAGTACCCTAGAACTTGTCACCTGAACTCCAAAACCTTATGGGCTTAAGCCTGTTGTGGTTAAAACCATCGATAACAATATGCAGAAAATTCTACCAGTAAAAATGTGATAAATCGCCATTCCCCTCGATACTCCAGGTGCAGTGAGTTGACTACGAATAATGCGGATGTAATATACCGCCGGTACTCCACGAAAATCCTTTGTCAACCACAAAATCCCAACCTAATGCATATGCAATATGTCACACAATCTCATACATAATCATATCTCAATACTTTTCATATTCCTTTGACATGCTTAGCATGTCCTCAATAATCACATACTTTCAGTAAATGGAAACAATGTTCCAATATTTCAAATTACCATTGTGTTGGTATCAATCAATATTGTTCAATTTCACATACTTTACAAAATTCTCATATCTCATAACTCAAATATGCAATTACAAACTCAATCAAGCATTCATACTATCAAACTAGCAATTTTGCCAACATGTCAATCTTCTAAGACTCGAAACATACTTGGTTCGGCCACTCACAAAATCAATAATTTGGCTCTTAAGTCAATCCAATTAGCAGGCTAATTTATCAAATTTAACATGATATTTAGCATTTTCAAACAATTTTATGAGTTTAGGACCCACACCTTATTTTTTGCTTCCTTGCAACACACTAGCGAATCTTCCAAATTTGCTTAAAAATTTCTTAAACGAACATAAACCAAAATTAAATATAAATTCAATAAGTTTACCATTAAACCATCCCCCAAACCCCTACTTATGATTTCAAACCAATCGTTGAAATTATAACTATTTTATGAATCTAAACTAGTTAGATTCCTTACACTGTATCGATGCAAACCGTACGTACAATTGTTCTTCGCCTTTATAGATGATTTGGGGCGTTTGGGTCAACACCTAATTCAATAATATACTGGAAAATAAGTATCTAGTTAATGATTAAATTTATTCATTTAATCAATTCATAACCTTTACCAAAAAACTATGTGAAAATATTAAACTTGTTATCCTTAATTGCACTTATGCTTCACGATTTGTGGGATCCGATTGGCTAATTGATCAAGAACATCTCTCCCTAATTAACATGTGATTAAAGGCTGATTATGAGTTTTCAAGAACATAATTTAATGATGGAAAAATATGGGCAATACTCAAGAAACAAAACAAGCCCCTTTCTTGAACATAGGCACACACACCACCACTTGTGGTGGCCAAAATTGGGGTTGAATTTTAAAACGATTTGAGATCTCTTTAAAATATGGAAAAATAAATTTGAAATAATTTAAAATAATCCAAATTCTAGATCTAGAAATTTTGGTTTTTAATTGACAATATTAATCAAGAAAATGAAGAGAAAAGAGATTTTACCCAAGCTAGTTGAGAGAAACGACAATGGCACTTTCTTGGCAATGTTTGGGATCAATCATGGGGTTCAAGATTTCAGATTTGGGGCTGATTTAGATGAGGATAAATGAAATCAATATAATAAAGAATATGGTGCACAATCTTGACACAAAAAGAAAAAGAAAGAGATTGTAAAATGGGAGGTGTAGGCGACGACATTAATGGAGGAAAGGAAAAAAAATCAAAGAGAGTGAGAGGAGGAGATGAACGGGTAGGGCAATGACAAGGAGGATTCAAGGCTGATTATTTGTGAAAAATTAACATTTATACCTAGGGTTACAAGGCTTGGGTGGCACACACATTAAAAACAAGGGATTTTTGCCAAAAATTAAATTATTTCGCAAGGGAAAGGATTTCAACTTGGAACCTCATTTAATTTCCATACTTTCTCATATTTCTTTTAACCATTGGGATTTTTCCTCATTATTTAAATAATTTTGCAATATTTATTTTAAAAACAAGGCATGATCACTCTCTCTCGATTTACAAACTCGATTCTACTAGCCCCCAATTTTTGGGATGTTACAGGTTGTACTATAAAGATTGATGTTGGATATACCACAATCCATATAGTGGGATATGGTTGATCAAGATAGGATTTATCCCTCCTACATAATGGGAGCAATATCTTAGGCCTCTTGACGGAGTGAGCCAGAAATGCATGGCCATGCTTGGATAAGTTGATATGAGATATCACACTTATTTGTTTATTATAGTTTGCTCAAAAAATCAAGAAATATGAGATTGGACTATACAAGTGTGACTATTCCATGACTTATGTCCAATCTAAATATTAAGGATAAAAGGATATATAATACATGAAAAGATTATCACATAAATGTTATGTCGAATCACGACTTCTTCTGACTTGGGTGGCAATGATGCATTGCTAGATGTCACTCATTACTTGTAATGTTAGAATGTTTTAATATTACTACCAACATTACAAGAGCCTACAGGGTCATACCCTATAGTTGAAATGAACAGAATCCAAATACATTTGGTATTGTATTTAGTTATCACATGAATTAAATTACTTTTGAATTAATTTAATTTGATAGTTAAATATTAAACACATTATATGTACAAACTTGTACACAAATAGAGAACATAGATATAATTAATATATGAATTTGATTCAGAGAAAATATTAATTGTATATATTTTCCAAATTTATTAATATAAACAGTTATATTAATTAATTTCAATCAAAATATAAAATACATGGAAATTAATATTTTTTTGGAAAGCATATAATTCATTTTTCTAAATTTCCATTTGTCTTCTCTATTAATAAGGGAATAATCCTATATTCTTTTGGAAAGAATGTAATAGCTTTTTCTAACTTTCCATTTTCATTCTCTATTAATAAGGGAATAATCTTGGTTTTCCTTTTTAATATGTGATATCAAAGAGGATAAAAGGATGATAATCCCTTAGTGTGTTAAGGTTGCCAACTTAATAAAATAAAGGTCTAGCAACCGTTTTTAATTCTCTCTGAAAAAATCAAGATAAAGTGGCTGTTCATTTTTGACGGGGTAGACTACTTATAGGCTGATACGTTTTCGTTGTGTGTAACACCCCAAACCTAGCCTAGACTAGGGGTGTGCAAAATTAGGGTAAAACTGAAAAAATTCAGTTAACCGACCGAATTCGGTTAATCAGTCGGTTAACCGAATTTTTTCGGTCGGGGTCGGTTAATTATTTTTTAATTTTTCGGTTAACGGTTAATTCGGTTCGAAACCGGTCGGTTAACCGAATTTTTTTGGTTTAACCGAAAAAATTAATAAATAAAATTATAATATATAAATAGGCCCACTATTCACCTAAACCCAATCCAAACCCAAGTATTCAACCCAACCCAATTACCCAACCCAACCCAATCATAAAAATTACAAAAATTTAATAAATAAAAATAAAATTCTAAAACTAAAACTAAAACTAAAGTCTAAAAGTCTAAAAATAATTTAATTATGTAGTGATTCAATTCGGTTAATTCGATTAATTCGGGTAATTCGGTTAATTCCGGTAATCCGGTTAATTCAGTTAATTCAGGTAATTCGGTTAATTCGGGTAATTCGGTTAATTCGGTTAATTTTTAACCAAAAATAAAAATATATAATTTTCGGTTAATTCGGTTAACCGACCGAATTAACTGAAAAAATTTCGGTTCGGTTAATTTTTTTGAAAAAATTTCAGTTCGGTTAACGGTTAAAAATTTTGAAAGGTCGGTTAATTCGGTTAATGTTATTTCGGGTCGGTTAATCGAATGAACACCCCTAGCCTAGACGTTATGGTCAGATCCGGCGTGTCACATTGAAGTGTCTTTCGAAAATTGGACTCGTTGGAAAAAAATTGTTTCTAAGTTTAAAATAAACCCATTTTATTATTAATTAACAAATCAACTAGTGAAAACGTTTGTCTTCTTATCAGATCTTGTTTTAATAAGTTTGTCTAAAATCGCGGAAGCTTTTTAAATTCCATTGTTTAAAACTCGTGTCTTTGAAAACAGTAATTATTTTAAAAATTCTTCTTCTCCTAAACTAGCAGTTTAAAGTAAGTAAGCAAAAGCCCAATTAAAAATTTAAACTAACTTAAATGCCTTATTACAAAAACAAAACCCAACATATAAATTAAATTAAAATAAAAGCAAGTGTAAACAACAGCAGTTGTGTGGCCACCTCCAAGTCCCTCACAGCACCGAATCACCTATGGCTGAGGATTTGCCTGCACAGTTAAAAGGAGAGGGCGAGTTTATGAAATTCAGTGTGTAATCCCCTACCAAACAGTCAGCCTACAACATGCAGTAACAGTCTAGGCCCGAGCCCTATTCAGTAACAGTACAGTGTGGGCCTTAGCCCGATGCAGTAACAGTGTGGGCCTTAGCCCGATGCAGTAACAGTGTGGGCCTTAGCCCGATGCAGTAACAGTGTGAGCCTTAGCCCAATACAGTAATAGTGTGGGCTTTAGCCCAATATAGTATCAGTGTCGGACTTAGCCCAATACAGTAACTGTGTGGGCCTTAGCCCAATACAGTAACTAGTACAGTGCAATTATGCAACCCATCCCAATCCGGGCAACACACCACTCCGTACCACCAACACACCATGTGGGGATAAAATCAACCTACCCAGCCAACGCACCAATATCGCAGCAAAGCTTCCAATAATAGCATCGCAGCGAAGTTCCCAGTAACAGTATATGTGACAAAGCCACCAGTACAGCATACTTCCCCCATATTAGTATCCCAACCCTATGCAATATTTCATGTCATAAATCATATGTGTATGCAGAACGTCATGCTCAGTAACAGTCATATATGTCATAAAACAAATCAGCCATACATAACATAAGGCTATAACAGTCATTTCATCTCCTAAGGGTATAACAGTCATTTTACCCTATGGGGGTATTTCGGTCATTCTACCTTACAGGGGTATTTCGGTCATTTTACCTTACGAAGGTATTTTTGTCATTTTACCCTATGGGGGTATTTCGGTCTTTTTACCCTATGGGGGTATTTCGATCATTTTACCCTATGGGAGTATTTCGGTCATTTTACCCTATAGGGGTATTTCGATCATTTTACATTGCGGGGGTATCTCGGTCATTTTACCCTACGGGGGTATTTCAGTCATTTTACCCTATGGGGTTATTTCGATCATTTTACCCTATGGAGGTATTTCGATTATTTTACCCTATGAGGGTATTTCGGTCATTTTACCTTACAGGGGTATTTCGGTCATTTTACCCTACGAGGTATTTCAGTCATTTTACCCTATGGGGGTATTTTGGGGTCTTGATGTAGATATTGACCTCCCGAAAGGTCTGCAGTCGCCTCGAGCGACTTAGGTAACCTAAAAGGTCATAATAGTGAAAATGGGCCCAAGGCGTATTACTCAGCCCAAGTGGGCCCACACACTCGTGTGGCTCGCTCAGCCTAGTTTTCCCCACGGTTATGAGATCTACACAACCTAGTCTAGAATTTGCCACAAATAGTGGATTTCATCCGTGTGGGGCCCACAAGCCCATTGAGCCCACACGGCCCATTTCAACCCAACGTGGCCCATTACGGCCTAAGCCCATGAAAATGCTCATGGAGGCCTCTACAGTTTATCGCCTATGATTCGTAGGTTTGGCTTTTCACACAAGCAATCGCACACTCGTGGTCTCAATGCCATATTTCGACTTTTCGGCTTTTGCCGTAATATAGTTACAGTGGGGTGGTTACACACCTGATGCGATTTGCATATTCCCTTTGTTCCGAATGCTTTCCACAACAACAACCTCCCCAAATCCCAATATTCTCTCCTCAAATCCGTCCAAATATCCCTCCTCAATTCTCTCTATGACCAGTTCAAACTCCATTTAGCAGTATTTCAATCCAACTCTACCACCCACACAAATTAGGTAGCAAAATAAATACTCCCTTTTTGATGCGCCACCACTCAAACCTTAGACCCCATGTACACTCCACACACCCCTTACCACTAGACCAACAACTCCTTTGTATCATATTTTAACCACAATAATTTAAGAACCTACTATCTAGATCCAAGGATTTTATTCACTTAAAATAAAAATTTTGCATAAGCCAAGGCTTGAACCCCTGACTTCTCAGACACTTCCAAACACTCCTAAATCACTTAACCACTGAAGCAGACATTCATTTATGTCACTTCCTTGCACAACTAAATATTTATGTGCAGTCTCCTAACTGTTCCCTTGTTCAAAACTTATTTCTTCTAGGCCCAAAATTCGGGGTGTTACATTGTGGCTTGGAATCGCATCGAATCAGCAGCATTGTTTCAATGTTTTCATTAAAGAAGGTATATTTTCAACCCTATTTCAACTCGATTCATTCCTCATACATGGATCCTAGGTTGTGGATGGTCGGAATAATTTTTTCGATGCGCCACAGGGCATACCGGTGGTTCCAACAGTGGTATTAAAGCCACTTGTATGTTATGGATTTAGGATTAAATTTTTTGGTTGATGCGATTGTATGAGATACATGTTGTATACTATGTTTGATATGCATGGTGTTTGGAATTGCATGGTTATAGCTCGATAACCCATTTAATTTATAATTTTCAAAGGTTGTAATTTTATAAATTGTGTTTGCATGTCATGCCTTTCTATATTTCTCTTATACTTCTCTTTTCATCTTACTCCCTCGTATGTAAAATGAGTTTTTGTAATTGTAAATTGTACGAGTTGATACGAACTAGAGGAAAAGAAGGTTGGGCTACCTAAAGTATAAAAGAAGCTTGAGAATCGACATAAACCCTTAGGATTCCCTACGGTTTTCCCATTGGCTTGGGAGGAACCACCTTAATTTTATGGACTATAAACATTGCATTTATTTACTACTTTATATTTTTCCTGTATATCATACAATTGATTATATGTTAGCATGCATGTTATAGTTTATTGATAAGATCAATTAAAGGATTAAATGAAAAAATGTTGACCATTAATGGTGAGATTAATTTAATTTTAAAAAAACCCTTCAATAAAATATTAAGTTAAGATTGTCTTCCAATATTTACCCTCGTTAAAGCCAATGTGGGTTCTGCTAAAGTGAAGTACATGTATCTGTCTTGGTCAAACGTGAAGAATAAACAAGTGATATTCGTCGGTTATGATATTGGTTAATAACTTAACAAGGTTACTGTAATAGGATTAGATACCTAGAGGCTAGAGATTTGAATAAATCATGAGATGATTGGAACAAAATAGAGGAGTTACTTGTGATGTAATTAGAAAGTGTTGCTTACCTAAATAACCAAAATATTGGGAGTAAAATCAAAGCTGTAACACCCCCATACCCAACCCGATCACCGGATCAAGGTACTGGGATGTCACACTTATTGTCGAAGCAACTACAGAAATTTCAGATTTATTATCTTATTATTTGATTATTGAATACCATTTTACTTGTTTTAGTAATAATTGAAGTTATGAAAAAAATATTTATGAGTTAAAAGAGCTCATTAAAACATGATATTCAATCAAAGATAATAAAGTTTATAAATGAACACAAATTTTAAATTTTTACAAATAAGTCCATTAGAGGACTTGCACTTTCTAAAATAGTTTACCCGCTTTATGTATATTTCTTATTTATTTATAATTTGTTTCAATTAACTTAATTCTTCATAAAATTTTAGCCAAGATTCCAAAACCACATCAATTAACAATTATTCACTTAATATTTTATCAATTCGTTTAAACATTCTCACAAGTATTAATCATTCCGTCACTTATAACCATTTTGTGACATTTCAAATTCATCTACTATTTTTTCCTCCTCATTCTCTCCATTCCTCATCCTTTATGTATATATATATATTAGAATCTTTAGCTTTTAGTATGACATGCTTATATGCAACATTAACTATAATTCCACTATTTACTTATGTGTTCATATCAAAGTTGTCCACTTGTGTCATAGTCACTAAAGTATTCATATCTTGAGCTACAAAATTTGACATTAATATTCGCTTGATGTTTTTGAAAGACTCAATTATACTTTAACATAAAAATTTTAGAATTTATAATTTAGCCAATCAGTATAGTAAAATTTTCAAATTTGCCCCTATTTTGTTGCTTGATAGCTTCAACATTTCTTTACTAAAAATTAATTATCTCTTAGTACGGGGTTCAAATGATGTTTCTATTTGTTTATATTGAAAATAGACTCATTAAGAATTTATATATATAAATTTGAAACCCTAATAATTTTTTTTACAATTTTTGATGAATTTACAAACTCAGAATAGGGGAACCCAACTCCAGTCCGACATTGTTTCACAAAAACTAATATATCTCAAAATATAAAATTCTATTTCTTTCACCGTTTCTTCCGTACAAAACTAGACTCAATAATATTTAATTCCATATTTAATTCAAAATTTAACTGAATTGATATGATTTTTGGTGAATTTTCAAATTTAATTCACTACTATTATCCAAACTATTTTAATGAAAATATTTTTTTTTCATGGTTCTTTGCACTATCTTTCATTCAATCACACATGATTACCATACTTTTGATTATTATAAAATTTAATCACTTATGTTTATGCGTAGATTACATATTCATTTCTTAATCTTAGTATTTTTCACAATACAAATCACATTCTCTCTTACCAATTTAGTGTTTAAGTCTCTATTCTTCATCAAATACTTTCTATTTCTAGTATTTAGACTAAATACTTGCTTCATACATCTTTCTCACAACATATTTAACTCAATCTATTGAAATACAAGTAGGTTTAGTATGAAACATACCTCCTTTGTCAAGAATTTCTTCCTTTCTTCCTCATTTCCATTCCTTTCTCATCTTTATCACTTTCCTTCCTTTTTTTTCTCATTTTCTCCACTTTCATCTACTGTTTTCTTGCTTCTACATTGATGAACATATTCTTTAGAATCTCTACTTCATCTTTTTTCTTTAATGTTTAAGGAAATTTTCAAAAATTTTGGGTAAAAAGGTGGGTTTTCATGGTAAATGACTAAATTATAAAGAAAATAAAACTTTTTTTCTCACCCTCTCACTCATGTTGGAAGGATGATCCACATTCCCAATCCTTCCTTTTTTTTATACTACTATTTTCTAAGTAAAATAATAATAAATATATAAGTAAAATATTAATAAAACAATAATTATCTAATTAATTAATTAATTAAAAAATATCACTAAAAAATCATCAACATCATCATTACATTCTAGAATTCTCCATCTTGTTAATTGACCGTTTTGCCCTTTATGATATTTCAAAATTCCATCATCGAATCATCATTTAATTTGGTAAAATAATAATTTAGTCCCTTATAATTCTTCATTTATTCAATTTGGTCCCTGCATGCCAATTCCATATAATGGTAAATTGGGATATTTTCAATTTTGGTCCTTTAACTTTCTCTTTTTAACACTTTGATCCCTTAAATTTTGAATATTTACACTTGAGCAAAAAAATTCACATATTTATGATTTAGTACATGCTTTAAATCAATATACTAAAACCTACTTCTTAATTAAATTTTTTTAATACTCATCAATCTCTCTTTTACCATCTTTATTTCCTTTTCTCATTTTATCGGAAAATAAATTATATATTATTCAATTTATTACTACTTTTATTATATATCAATTTTAGGGTTGTTATAAAAGCTGACTTAAAAATAGGTGAAATATGGATCATTCCCCACTAGAAAACTTTAGAGAAAGTCTTTCCGGAATTAAAATTTGATGGTTATTAATTTTGAATAAAATAGTGGGAGAATAATTTAATAAAGTCCTTTTAATGATTATAATAAACTTGGTAAACGTACTCATTGTAACACCCCAAACCCAGCCTAGACGTTATGGCCGAATTTGGCGTTGTCACATGGAAAGGGATTTGAAGACAAGATTGTCGAGTTTAAAAACCGTTAAAGTAAGTTATCTTTTATTTAATTCAAAAAGACACTAGTTGATTCGCTTTAAAACTTGTCTCTTAGCGGAAGCTTTTGTAACCAATTAATTTAGGGAAAATCGTTTCTATTTACGAAAAACCTTAGTTTTTAGAAAAAAATCGAGTTTTTTGGAGTTGCAGTTTAAAAAAAAGCCATAAAAAATAGTATAAAGTCCCAAATTTAAAGTCAACCAGTCCGTAGTCCAAAAGATACATCGAAAACCCCAAATAAGTAATAAATTCTAGGCATTAACGTAAAACAGTCTGAAATTTATGTGTGCCCACCGTCGGGTCCTCCGCTGCATTGACCCGTCAAGTCTGGGGATTAGCTGTATAGATTAAACAGAGAAAGGGTGAGTTTTCACAAACTCAGTGTGTAATCCCTACAGAAAACATGCATACAGATAATAAACAGAATTTAGTTAGATACAGTCTGGGGCCCGTGCCCATCACAGAATCTGTTTGGGCCTTAGCCCATTTAGATAGTCTTAGAAATACATTAGGGCCTTGGCCCATATCAGATACAGAATGCAGATACAGTAAATCAGAATCCTACCCACCAACCTCTACACACCATCTCCGTCCAATCCTACACACCATGTGGGGATTAAATCAACCAACCCATCCCTACACACCATGCTGTACTGAAATGTGGCACATAATCAAAAGGTTGCAGCTAAGCTGTCAGATAACAGGCTTAATAGCCTTTCAGACACTTCCTGCAAATATTATCAACCCACCCCGATGCAATGCAACATACAAAATATGTCATGCCATTATGCAATTAATAGTACATACATTCAGATGTCATAAATCATGCTCGGTATAGAAATCAGATAGATAGATCACACATATAGGGGTCTAAGTAAAGCTTACCGACCTTACAGTAGGTTCACAGTCGACTTGGGCGACCCGTGCAACCTTACAGAACTTTTCAAAAAAATGGGCTCATACGCCCATGTGGCCCACTCGGCCCAAATTGTCCTTAGCCATGTGATCCATTTTTAATGTAACCCGTGCTAGTTAATTAGTAATATATGTTTTCACTATTTACTTATATGTTCCTTCAAAGTTGTTTACTTGAGTCACTGTTAATAAATTATTTATATCTTGAGCTAAAGAATTCTGAATTAAGATCCGCTTAATGTATTTGAAACTAGACTCAAATACCTTTCTACCATAAAATTTTTAGAATTTTTTATTCAGCCAATAAGTACAATAAAATCTTCAAACTTACCCCTATTCTGCTGTCTGACAGCTTCATCCCTTCTTTGCTAAAAATTAATTATCTCTTAGTAAAAAATTTGGATGTTGTTTCAATTTATTTATATTGAAAATAGACTTATTAATAATTTGAAGATGTATATTTTGACCCCTAATTATTTTTCACCAGTTTTTTCTGATTTTCAAAAGTCAGAATAGGGGAACCCGAATTCAATCTGACCTTGTCTCACAAAGTTTATTATACCTCATGGTTTACAATTCAATTACTTACACGGTTTCTTCTATGAGAAACTAGACTCAATAAGATTTAATTCCATATTTTTATCATCCTCCAATTCGATTTCTAAAATTTATGACGATTTTTCAAAGTTAGCCTACTGTTGTTGTCCAAACAGCAAGCAATTTTAGCTTTTCGTCGAATCCTTTTTTTTTTTACGTTTCGGGTACACACCTGGTTTTGTTTGATGCTAAAATAGTCCCAAAGCACTCCAAAGCCTATAATCAAAACACTCAACATCAATTTAGTGGGTTTACAAGCGAATTGACAACCAAGAACGAACCGAAACCCAACTTACCACCAACGATATAACCCTCCTTTTAACTATTGTTAAGACGAGAACATTGAATTCACCATTCCGAGCATACCCCTATGCCCAAATCGCAGAGAAAAAAATTACCACTTCAGTCGTTAAGAGATTAATGACAGAAACGAAGAGAAATACTTATCGAAACTAAGCGAGCACTAAACAAAAGTAGAATAAAATTCGGGAAAATGTAGGAAAATGTAGGAAACTAAGTGAACACTAAGCGAAAATGTAGGAAAATAAATGGATTAGGGAAAAATCAAGAAGAAGAAAAAGATGGGAAAGATGGAAAAACTCAGAGAATTTTGGCAAGAGGAGAGGGAGAAGAATAGACAGCAGAATTTTTTTGAAAAAGAAAGTCAAAATTCTGTTATGGGAAAAAATAAAATAAAATCCTGATAACTCCCAAAATCCCTTAATCTTCTCCCCTAATTCCCTCTACACATTCATTACTTAGAATCCCCCTATTACACAACTCTATCTCAAAATTTGAGCAAAAAACAAAACCCTTGCTTGCATAGGGATTTGAAAACAAGACCTCCACCATAATAACACACCATTCAACCACCAGACCACCAGACCCATTCTGATGTAATTTACCCAACAATCAAATAAAAGCTTACTAAACAGGAGTAAGACCTAATTCATTCAAAATACCAAAATTTACCCAAGCGAAAGCTTGAACTTGGGACCTCCTAGACACTCCCAGAACACATAACCACTAAAGCTGACAGATATTTGTGTCATATTTTCACAAAAATGAAATTAGAAATTTTGGGGCGTTACAACTCTATCCACCTAAAAGAAAATTTCGTCCTTAAAATTTTACCTGATCAGAACAGATGAGGATATTGCTGACGCATCGCATCGTCAGGCTCCCACCTGGCCTCCTCAGTGCTATGATTACGCCATAGAACCTTCACTAAGGGAATAGAATTTTTTCGAAGGACCTTTACATCACGCTTCAGAATCTAAACCGGCTCCTCCTCGAAGGTCAAGTCTGGCCTAACCTCAATCTCCTCAAGAGAAACAACATGCGTGGGATCAAAATGGTAGCGCCTCAACATCGAGACGTGAAAAACATCATGAATGTGGTCCAACTTTGGAGGTAACTCCAACTGATAAGCGACAGGTCCCACACATTTCAGAATGCAGTAAGGTCCAATAAACCGAGGGCTCAGCTTGCCCTTGCAACTGAACCTTAGAACCTTTTTCCATGGCAAGACCTTGAGAAAAACTAAATCCCCCATAGAATACTCGATCTTACGCCTCTTCAAATTCGTATACGATTTCTTCCTATCAGAAGCCACTTTCAAATGATCCCAAATTGATCTAACTTTATCCTCTATCTCAGAGACCAACTCAGGACCCAGAACACGTCGCTCGCCCAACTCAGTCCAAAATAAAGGAGTACGACACTTACAACTGTACAGTTCCTCGTAAGGTGCCATCTGGATGCTAGGCTGGAAGTTATTATTATAGGAAAACTCCGCTAATGGCAAGTACTCCTCCCAACTGCCTCGAAAATCAATAACACAGCTTTTCAACATGTTCTCCAGTATCTTAATCACCCTCTCCGACTGACCGTTTGCCTGAGGATGGAAAGCAGTACTGAAGTCTAATCTTGAACCCAGAGCCTCATGAAACTTCTTCCAAAATCGAGACGTAAAATAAGGATCCAATCGAAAATGATCGAGACAGGTACCCCATGCAGTCTCACTATTTTTGATATGTAAAGCTTAGCTAATTTCTGAAGAGAAAAGTCTATCCTTACCCGGATGAACTGAGCAAACTTGGTCAATCGATCCACGATGACCCAGATAGAATCCTTCTTAGTTGGTGTTAGAGGCAACCCACTAACGAAGTCCATCATTACTCGCTCCCATTTCCATAATGGTATATTAACCCACTGCAGCAAACCCGAAGGTAACTGATGCTCAGCCTTAACCTGCTGACAAGTCAAATAACGAGCAACAAAGTCAGTAACCTCACACTTCAACCCTGACCACCAGTACAATTCTTGAAGATCTCGGTACATCTTGTTCCCGCTGGGACGCATAGTATAGGGACTACCATGCGCCTCTTTTAGAATTGACTGCCTTAAATCTTCATCATTCGGTACACAAATACTACCGTGGAAATAAAGTATCCCATCACTATTTATCCCAAAATCAGTAGTGCCACCATCCTCAACCTGACGAAAACGCAACTTGAGAGACTTATCCCCTAACTGTTTACCTCGAATCTATTGAATCCACGTTAGTTTGACTTGAAGTTCTGCCAACAGACTTCCATCATCGAATAGACTAAGTCGAGCGAACATCACTCTCAGATCGGTCATAGCCCTACGACTCAACGTATCGGCCACCATATTGGCCTTGCCGGGATGGTACTCATGGTACAATCATAATCCTTAAGCAGCTCAACCCATCTACGTTGCCTAAGATTTAACTCCTTCTGAATGAGGAGATACTTGAGGCTCTTATGATCAGTGTAGATAATACACTTCTCACCGTAGAGATAATGCCTCTAGATTTTCAATGCAAAGACTACGGTAACTAACTCCAAATCATGCATCAGATAGTTTTCCTCGTGTGTCTTAAGCTAACGAGACACATATGCAACCAGCTTACCATCCTGCATCAACACACATCCCAAACTGACATGTGATGCATCACTATAAATCGTGAACTCCTTTCCAAGTTCAGGCTGTACCAAAACAAGAGCCTCAGTCAGTATAGTGTTAAGCTTCTCAAAGCTCTCTTACTGCGAATTAGTCCAGTCAAACGGTACACTTTTACGTAACAGCTTAGTCAAAGGTGCCGCGATTAGTGAAAATCCTTCTACAAACTGTCGGTAATAACCTGCCAGCCCTAAAATGTTGTGGATCTTAGACACATTCTTAGGCTACTTCCATTCCAATACAGCCTCAATTTTTTGAGGATCGACTCGAATCCCCTCAGCAGACACCACATGACCCAGAAATGTTAGTTCACGTAACCAGAACTCGCACTTGCTGAACTCAGCATAGAGCTGTTTTTCCCTCAAAATCTGAAGAACAAACCTAAGGTGCTCATCATGCTCATCCTCGGTCCTCGAATAAACCAATATGTCATTGATGAACACCACTACAAACCGATCCAGGTAAGGTTGAAACACTTGGTTCATCAGATCCAAGAAAGCTACCGGTGCATTAGTCAGTCCAAATGGCATCACTAGGAACTCGTAGTGACCATAACGAGTCCTAAATGCTGTCTTATGCACATCAGCCTCCTTAACCTTCAACTGATGATACCCATAACGCAAGTCAATTTTGGAGAACACAAACGCTCCTTGAAACTGGTCAAACAAATCATCAATCCTCAGAAGTGGATACTTGTTCTTAATAGTCAACTTATTTAGTTGTCGGTATTCAATACACATCCTCATGGATCCATCATTTTTCTTAACAAATAGTACCGGTGCTCCCCACAGGGACACACTAGGGTGGATGAACCCACGATCCAATAACTCCTAAATTTCAGCCTTGAGCTCCGTAAGCTCATTCGGTGCCATTTGATAGGGAGCGATAGACACCGGAGCTGTACCAGGGAGAAGCTCAATACTAAAATCAACTTCCCGATTTATAGGTAAACCTGGTAGCTCCTCAGGAAAGACGTCCAGAAAATCCCTTACAGTTCTGATGTCCTTAACAGTAGAGTCCCCAGAAACGAAAACAATTACGTAGGCCAAATACGCCTCACATCCCTTGCAAACCAGTTTCTTAGCTACCAGTGTAGAGATCATGTTATTCAAGTATTTTCGACGTTACCCAATCACAACTACTTTATTACCCCCTTCAGTTCTTAATACGACCCTCTTAGTCGCACAGTCCAAACTGACACGATGCTTGACCAACCAGTCCATCCCCAATAGCATATCAAACTACCTAAATGGAAGCTCCATCAAATCAGCCAGAAATACCATCCCTTGAACCTCTAAAGGAACATCCCTGTACAATTTACTAACTCTAACAGATTGCCCCAGCAGGCTCAGTGCAGTCACCTCACTAGAAGTACTCTCAACCGAAATCCCTAGGTTTTTGGAAATAGAACAGGCAACATAGAAATACGTAGATCCTATATCTATCAATGTAATGTAAAGCACATAAAAAATAAGAAACGTACCCGTGATGACGTCCGGAGTATCTCTATCCTCTCGGCGACGAGCAGCATAAACTAGGGCCGACTATCTTGCCTCAGCCTGTCCAGCACCTCTGCCCGGTGCTCTCTACCCTTGACCCAAACCATTACCACCCCTAGCCTGACCATGGCCGTTAGGCGGCTACTAAACTACCTCCGATGGCTGTGAGTACCAAAACCCGTAGCTTGCACCTGATCGTCCCTCAACGGACCCTCTCGAACACGGTGCTCAATAGACCCACATCTTAAACAAGCCCCAATCGTCCTCCAACATTCGTTCGGATAGAGGCTTCTACAATGCCCATAAAGTGTGATCCCAGAAGGTGCAACAGGGCCTCAACTTTAACTGGCCCACTAGATATGACATTTTTCTTAGGCCTCATCGTAGAACTTGAGGGCTCTAAATCCCTCTTATTCTTGCCTATCTCTTTATCCTGGTTTTGCCTCTTAACCAATGCTGAAAAGTCACGCTTCCTCTGCGAAGCTATCAGAAGTCTCAAACTGTCCTTGAGTCCATCCTCAAAGTGGACACAATGCTCATTTTCAATCGCCACCATGCCTTGTGTATAGCAGCTCAATCTCAGAAACTCGACCTCATACTCGGCCATTAAACGATCCCTTTGCATGAGATTCAGAAACTCACGTCTTTTAGCGTCAATCTAGCTTGCCCCCACATATTTACCTTGAAAAGCAGACTTATAGAAATTCCAAGTCAGTCGTTTGGGCTGAGTGCCCTCCTTAATGGTCAGCCACCATTGGTATGCTTCATCGCGAAGCAAGGAGATAGCCCCTTTCAATTTCTGTTCAGGGGTAAGGCCTAGATTGTCCATGATTCTTTCCGTGACCTCCATCCAGTACTCGGCCTCGCTAGGGGTGCTCTAGTAACACCCTTGAATAGCTCAGCCCCATTGGACCGAAGTCGTTCCGTAACCGACCCTCGGCCCCCAGATCCAGTGTTGGGCCTAACAACCTCCCTAATATCCTTAACATAGCCTGGGACAAGGCATCATCCCCGGCCATGCGATCATGAGACCCAGTCTCTGTAGCAGGTGAAACCGGTGTCTCACTCGTATCTAAATTCGGCATGCTGCCTAATGACGAAGACTCAGCTCGAGCCCCTCCATGGCCTCTACCTCGGCCTCTAGTACCCAGTCTGCGGATACCTTATGCACTCATCGTAGAATTTGTAGCTTATTTATGTTAACAATTTTATGAATCAGTTACAATTTCGATATCTATTAGTAGATATTTTCTGCAAAATAGTATCAGAAGTTTAGAGTTTTTTATCACGAATCGCAGTCTTACTACAATTTTTAGTTTCGCTACTATTTTCAGTATATACTATCTACAGTGTTCTCAGTACAGTGTACTACCTATAGTAGTTTTAGAATATGCTACTAATATTTTCAAAAACTTATCAGAGTTTTTGGAACACTTACAGAATTGACGCTGGAGACTCGGTGTACCACATACTTAGTCAAAAATATTTCAAACCATTTAAAAATTATCTCTTTAAAATCAAATTTTAAAACCCAAATCCACAGTCGAGTTTTGTAACCTGACTCTGATACCAGTAAATGTTACACCCCAAACTCGGCCTAGATGATATGGCCGAATCTGGTGATGTCATATGGAAAGGGATTTGAAGACAAGATTGCCGAGTTTAAAAACCGTTACAA